>NC_056731.1:515196976-515319476 GCF_019279795.1 Protopterus annectens
CAGCACTTGTTCAGAACTCATTGTAAGCACTAAATAAATTACAAATTACTACAGCACTCAACTTTCCTCACTTGTCTAAAGGAAAACCGTTTTTAGTACTTAATAAATAAGCACCTATTCAAACATGTCTAAAGGTCAGCTCCCGTTTTTTTTCTCCTGTCTACCTGATGAATCTGGGCATTTTGGGACAATGCAGCAATTGCCTCAAGTACACAGACAACCCTCCAACCCTCTTGCTTCCCCCCTTTCCTGTGGCAGGTCAGATATGGATTTTCTGTGTCCAGGACTGTTTGTGAGCCCCTAAGCCCCCCCCCCACTTAACTGGGGTTAAACTATTCCTGGCACCATAAAGTCTATTCTTCAAAATTTCCCTTGCAACTAGCCAGCTTTTTAGCTTTAGCACTCATCTGTTTCTTTGATCTCAGCACTTGTTCAGAACTCATTGTAAGCACTAAATAAATTACAAATTACTACAGCACTCAACTTTCCTCACTTGTCTAAAGGAAAACAGTTTTTAGTACTTAATAAATAAGCACCTATTCAAACATGTCTAAAGGTCAGCTCCCGTTTTTTTTCTCCTGTCTACCTGATGAATCTGGGCATCTTGGGCCAATGCAGCAATTGCCTCAAGTACACAGACAACTGTCCAACTCTCCTTCTACCACCCAACACTACGACCTGTGAGAGATGCACTTATATAGCCAAACTGGAAGCAAAGCTCTCTTCACCAAAGATTGCCCTAGACAGTCAAGAGGAGAAGGTAAACACTTGCACCGCACCACATTCATTACATAGTCCCTCAAAACCTACACCACCAAAACACACACACAGAACCACAAAACACACACCTACATTCATGGAGGCTCTCAGTACAAATCCGCCCAAACAACAGAGACCTCCAAATCAGAAATGCAAGCAACCTCCACCCTCCAACACAACCCAAATGACACATAGCCCACATACTCAGTGTGCCACTCAACTACAGCCCATAAGGCATAACGTACCCAACACTCTAGTCATAGGTGACTCTATAGTCAGGCACACTAATGTCCCACTTACCAGGCTAAACAAGGAAAAAGTTACTGTCAGCTGCCTGTCAGGTGCCAGGATCCACCACATAACGCACGCACTCAGGTCACTCCACAACAAGTACAAATATGACTCTGTCATTGTCCATGTTGGTGTGAATGACCTGAGACATACCTACCTGGACTACATGAAAAGAGACATGGAGGAGCTCTCCGATCTTGTAGCCCAGGCTGGTATGACCCTGCCATCACCCAGAATGACACCACAGTACAAGGACAAAATGACTGACTTTAACAATTGGCTAAGCTTCTGGTGTCATTCTAAGGGAATCCAGTATTTGTCTGCCTGGGATGACATGATCGACAGACCATGCTGCTTTGCCAGAGATGGCCTGCACCTGTCGCCCTTGGGATTCTGGATACAGGCAAAGGCTCTTGCCCACCTATAGTGCCTTTTTTAGGCAAGGTTCAAATGACAAATTCACCACCATAACAGGTACAAGCAAGCAAAATCTGAGGGTAATGCTACTCAATGCTAGAAGTCTAAACCTCAAAATGCACTCACTCGAGGCACTCCTTAAAATGGAGAACATTGACATCTGTGCAGTGACAGAGACCTGGTTCAAAGCTCCAGAGAGCACCCCTGCATTACCAGGCTATAATTCATACCACAGCTTTCGGCCACCAAACCCAGACCGAAACACTAAAGGTGGAGGCGTGTCCATATTCATTAAGGATATCCACACCTCCAAGCTAGTTGCTCAGCATAATGCATTTGAGATTATCCAAGTTCAACTAACTATGGGTAAAACCACAATCCAGATTGTAGCTTGCTACAGACCCCCCACCATGCCCCAGGATTCTCACTCCTCTTTTCTTGATACAATGGAAAATATTAAGGTACAACCCAACACTCTAATAATGGGTGATTTCAACTACCCTACCATTAACTGGGACAACTACTCATGTACCAACTCTTTTGCTCAATGTTTTCTGGAAATCATCAGTTCCAATGCTTTGGATCAACTTATGCACACCCCCACCAGGGGCAGCAATATCCTAGACCTGGTCATCACCAACATGGGTGACCAGTGTTCCACATCAGAGGTCAGCTCCTCGTTGGTCAGATCCGACCACAAGCTAGTCACCCTAGACATCCACATCCCACTCCCACTACCCATTAGGAAAACAACCGTAAAAAATTTCTCCAAAGCCAACTTCACGCTTCTTAAGACAGAAGTGGCAAACTTCATGACACCCATGCAGATGGACAATAGAGGTACGACTGCTGAATCCTACCTAAATGCACTTTATAAGCACTTACACAAGTGCATGGATCGTGCTATCCCTAACAGAACCAAGATGCTATCCTCCAAAAAAAGGAAGCCAATCTGGTGTTCTTCTGCCATAAACAAACTCTACAGCAGAAGAAAGAAACTGTTGCAGAAAAGAGTAAAATCCCATGATTGGAGGAATTCCCTGGTCAGCCTCAGTAAGAAGCTGAGATCCCTCATAAAATCCTTCAAAGCTAGTTATGAAAACAAAATTGCCAAAGATTCTAAAGACAATCACAAAGCATTCTATAGCTATGTCAAAAACCTCAATGGCAACACTCAGATCTGCTCTGAGTTACAGCACAATGACACTAAATATACAGAACCAACTGATATTGCCAACATCCTGGCAGATAGGTTCAGTGCTAACTTTACCCCCCTCTCACCCCCTAAAGGACCCATCTTTATACCAGAAGAATGCAAAGTTCCTGTAATCACGGCTGCACAGGTAAAAACTTCACTCTACAAAGCCAAGAACACAGCATCCATGGGACCTGACAACATCCCAGGCTGCCTTCTACATGAACTACAGAATGAACTGGCACGCCACCTAAGTACCATGTTCAATCATAGCCTCACCTCAGGCTTTATGCCCATTGAATGGTGCACAATGACAGTTATCCCACTCCACAAAGGGGGGGGGGGCACAACAGACCCCGGGAACTACCGCCCCATTAGCCTGACGACCCTCATCTGCAAGGCCATGGAACGTGTCATCATGGAACTCATAAACAAAGACAGTTTGGGTTTATAAAAGACAGATCATGTCTCCTAAACCTGATAGACTTCTTTGAAGTAGTCACCAAAGCCATAGATGAGGGTAAGGTGGTTCACACAGCCTATCTAGATCTCGCCAAGGTGTTCGACATCATCCCCCATTCTGGAATTATAGATAAACTCAGTAAACTAGCTATAAATCCATATGTCACAAGATGGGTTGCCAACTGACTTACTGACAGAACCCACACCGTGAAAGTAGCAGACTCCAAATCTGACTTCAGACCAGTGACAAGTGGAGTACCAAAGGGTTCAGTCCTGGGTCCTCTCCTGTTTGGTATCTACTTCTCTGAAGTACAGACTAACACAGAAGGTCTTTGGCTAACTAAATTCACAGATGACTGCAAACTAGGAGCCATAACTGAAACTCCTAATGATGTGTACATCCTACAAAAGGGCCTCACTGAGACAGATGCCTGGTGTCAAAGACATGGTCTCAAGCTCAATGCCAAAAAGTGCATTGTCATCCCCTTTGGTAAAAACTCTGTACCCATGAACTACCACATAGGCGTTAGTCTACTTAACACCGAAAGTGTGATAAGAGACCTTGGGACACAGGTGGACAGTAGTCTCTCCTTTGATAATCACATCACCACAGTGGTCAGGAAATCCTTCTATGTAGCACACCTCATCACAAAAGGTTTCTCATCCAGAAAAAAAGAGGTCATTGTTCCCCTCTACTCATCACTCATTAGACCCATTATAGAGTACAACGCCCCTTTTGGTATGTACCTCACAAGACATCTACAACAATTGGAAAGGCCGCAAAAATACCTCACAAAGAGGATTACTGGCCTCAAACAGATGCCTTACGCAGACCGCCTCAAAAAACTCCAGCTTTACTCCATCACATATCACCTACTCAGAGGCAATCTCTGCCCAACATACAAAGCTATGTCAAACCCAGAGTTGTTGGACATGCACCACTTAAAAAAATCCCAATCCCTCCAAGCTACACGTTCTAGGGACCTAAACCTTGTCACCACAATAAACAGAACATGCTGGAGGGATAGATTCCTGTCCCAGAGACTTCCCATACTCTGGAACAGAATACCTATCTATGTCAAACAGAGCACCTCATTAGCACTCTTCAAGAAAAATCTTGATGATTGGATGGGCAATAGGAAATTCACCCCGGGGATCACTTCTGTGGTTCTGCTTGACAGGGGCACAGGAAAACAATTTTCTTGGGTGGCGAAAGCCAGGGTACCTTTTTGGCTAGGCTTGTATAGGCCATAGGGCCAATAGCCTAGTACCTACCTATGAACCTATGAACCTATATAAATATATATATATATATATATATATATATATATATATATATATATGTATATATATATATATATATATATATAAAACGACATGTGGGTGTATGGGTGTCTGCATATGTATACATCTGTATGTGGGTATCTGTATCTGTATGTATACATTTGTACTATGGAGAGGTATATCTCCATGTAGCTATGGGTAGATATACACACACATACCTCTACATATATACATCTATATCTGGTTATTCCGTTCTTTGCCATGTAAATTAGACTTTGCTGCAGTGGGACTCGTAGTGGGTGTGGCTGCTCATTGGCTGGTGCCTCTGCCCAATGAACACTTTTTCTTACATCCCTGGGGCTGTCTGTATAGACCCACTCCAGCAAACACCTGCACACCTAGACCCATAATAAGCTACCCATAGTTCCCCACCCGCACCTCCTCTGCAGCACTCATCCTTACTTAGGGTGCAGGTTGGGTCTGAACACACCACTACACACTGCCCACTCTCCACTTCAGGGGACCCATCTCGTACGTTGTCTCAACGCATGGGTCATCAGGCTTTCCTACCCTTGCATTCTGGGTATGTACACACCCCACCTTGAAAGGTCATCGCACTGGTTTCCTCCCATATTATGACAATTTTTGGGATGTCCCGCAAGGGACGCTCCTGGATGTGTTCCAAGATTCAATTTCACGGGTCCACTGTGTCCCCCCCCAGTTATATCCTGCCTGTCGTCTGGGGAGCAGTGGACTATTTACATTGTTTGTGGGTTTGTATGTTTCCTCTCTCCGGCTGGGGGGGTGGTCAAGCTATGTGTTACATGTTTCTTGCTTGGGTCCCTCACTTCCATTGGCATAGCCTGTGAACATATGCCATTCCTGAGTGCTGTTTCCTATCATAGATATATATCTGCGTACATCTACGCACACACACACACACACACACACACACACACACACACACACACACACACACAAACACACACATATATATATATATATATATAAATAAAAATAAAATGTGTGTGTGTGTGTGTGTGTATATATAGATATATATATATATATAAATATATATATATATATATATATATATATATATATATGTCTGCATACACATATATATATATATATATATATATATATATATATATATATATATATATATATATATATATGTGCACACACACATATATATATATATATATATATATATATATATATATATATATATGTATATATATATATATATATATATATATATATATATATATATATATATATATATATATATATATATATATATATATATATCCAAAACCATGTGGATGTATGGGATGTATGGCCTTAAACTTGCTTACTAGTGCTGACATATGCTTATTACTGCTTTTTGCTGCCTAACCTAACTAATGCTTTATGCATAATGATACTCACACCTCACGTGCATTTCCTGCAGTACTCTAGGTTATATATATATATATATATATATATATATATATATATATATATATATATATATGGTTTACTGTCATATTTTAGAATTGACCTCCGTCGACTGCACTTTTGTCGAACACGGAAATTCGAAAACGGTAATGTCAAACACCAAAAGCCAACCTAGGAACGGGTTTTAACATGGGTCGATATAGGGGAGAGGTTTGTAGTTCAACAATAGTAGTGAAACCCTATCTCAACCCATTTTAAAACTGTTCCTAGGTTGGCTTTTGGTGTTCGACATTACCGTTTTCGAATTTCTGTGTTTGACAACAGTGCAGTTGGCGGAGGTCACTTCCAAAATATGATAGTAAACCATATATATATATATATATATATATATATATATATATATATAGATATATATATATATATATATATATATATATATATATATATATATATATATATATATATATATATATATATATATATATATCTATATATATATATATATATATATATATATATATATATATATATATATATGTCATTCCATGGGTTATGCAACATGCATATTACTCATTACGTGCTTTACCATGGGAAATGGTATGTCTCAGTTATCTTCTTGTCCCCCCCCTCCTTTCTTGCTTACATCCATGAGACAGTCCCTTTAGAACAGGTTTGTCCAACCCCAGCATGTCTCGGCCCATAATGTCTTAACCATCATTCCCTCCACCCCCTCCCTCCTCCACATCAATCATCATTCCTACAGGTTCCATCCGAATCTCACCACACCACTACACATTGCCCACTCTCCACTTCTCAGGACCCATCATGTAAGTTGTCTCAGCCCATGGATCTTCAGGGTTCACACACATTCAGTCTGTGAACATGCATATCCTTCTTTGCTTACCTGTAAGGCATGGTATGTTACTCCGAGGACTCTTTTTAGCAGTATGTTTGGGGTCGTCCCGCTAGGGACGAACATGCGTTTGTTTAGGATTTGACAATGCAGGTTGACAGTGTTTCTCCAACTGGTAGTATCCTGCCAGTAGTCTGGGTAACAGTGCTATGCAATGCTTAGCAGTGCTTAATATTCTATTTGCATGATATTTGCCTTTTGGCATTGATGTCTTCTTCATTACATGTTATATATGTGCCTTGTAAACTTGATTCATGTGTACGTATGCTATATGTGGTCCTGGGAACTTCAACACTTTATTGCAATAACACCTCACATCTGGCCTTACTGTAGTTCTCCAGTTCACATATTTATGTTATGTAGCAGGTTATACCACTTCACACTGTACATAGATTCAGTTCACGTTTGGTTTGATTTCCTGTGGTGAGAATTAGTTTGCTGATAACTCATGCATGTTTGTTGTTATGATGACTTAGTGGTTAATTACTGTGACTATAGTGTACAGGGTCCTGAGTTTGAGCCTTGCAGAGGCAGTTTATTTTGTTGCTGGGCAGGATATGGGCCGTTGGATCCAGTGTGATTAAGGCACTTTAAAGCGGTTGTAAGCGGGTTTGCATGGGTTAGCACGATGGTAAGCACTGCTAAACTCCGGTTAGAGTTTCTTATACTCACTTAACTTCTACTTTGCTTAATCTGTGTGGGCAATGCTTACCCCCATGCAAACATACTTAGACATGCTTACCACTGCTTATTTGTGCTGAAACCTGCTTACTAGTGCCTTATTCATTATGAAACTGACACTTCACATTTGCATTTCATGCAGTACTCCAGTTCATATTTAAATGCTATTATGTACGGCAAAACAATGTAAAAATATGTTCATATACAGATTTCCCATTGAAAATTATTTATGTTGCTGTGGGACTCAAACTGGGAATGCTTCTTTGTGAGATGGATGCCCTAACCGCTCCACTATTGCTGTGCTGCTTCATTTGCATATATATTCCTTGTTATCCTCTTCAGCCTTTTCAGCTGCTTTAACCATAGCTAAGCGATGGGCAAACCCACGCACCTGTGGTTAGCTGTACTCGGGGTTTAAAAACAAATAAGTACAAGGGTTTCCTTTGTTTTATTTCAATGTACTGTTGCTGTTGAACCCATGGGGACTGTTGGTGGAGATATGCGGACACCTATGTGCGGTCTCGCTCATTTATTTACACTTTCTTCTGTTCTTTTTTGTAGGGGCGTGTTTATTCTGAAAGCTCTGCTCTCAGACACGCCCCCTGCATTCATCCATGCTCAGTGTAGGATTTGGAGCTCAGGCAGCATGCCTTCATTAGTATGCATGGCGCGCTGCCATCCTCTTAAACTTCCACTTACATGCAGGACTAGTTTAGTCCTGCACGGCAGATTAGTAAATCTGGGGGATTGTATTGGCAGCTTAGCTTTATCCCCACCATCTTGAACATCAAAGGTGTGAATGCTTGCTCTGAATTTTATATTATATAGTATATATACAGCATGCAAAATTCTTACCTCTTAACAGCGGATTTCTTATAGCAACATAAGCAACCAGATGAAACTAACATGTAAAACATTACAGATTTTATGTATACTTTCTCCTTCATAAACACATTACTCTGAAAGACTGGGGCTTTTTGGAGAGGTTGAAACCCTGACAATTGCTAATGCAGTCCCCACTGTCCTGAGCATGTATACATCCAATGAAAAGGGTTTCCATCATACCTCTCAGCTATGCCTGATTTTATCTAAAATGTTAAATCCATCCCTCTTAATCCCTTCTAAAACTGTCGACTTTCAGAGAAAGGGTAGTACATTACATTTAATAAACAATTACAATAATTATCATGATAGATGCCTTTACTTCAGAAAATGTATACCAATCCACTTTCTCTTATGAGTGCTTTTAAATGGGCAAAGGTAGTTGTTGAGCTGAAGGTATTGCAAAACTCAGGTAGGTCACATGATGTTGGGGTAATCTTAACTGTAGATACAGTTTACTAAAATGGGTGAGAAAAATCGTTGTGGTGCGAAAGTAGCTCATTACATTGTACTACAAAACAAGGAGGTAATACTCAGCTGTAGTACAAGAGTAACATGTTATATTGTACTGTAAATAGTGTACCAGGATCTGTAGCAGTAACAGTTGCTTAAAATAATTAAGAGACACAGAGGGTTGCTTTTCCAGAGCCATGTACTAAAGAATGTTCGCATGTAGTTTACATAAAGCCATAACCGGCATTAGGCACCCTTCTCCGATCCTTGGAAGATCTGAAAAAAAACATTATTTGTTCATAGGTGATAACTGCGAACCAATCATCACACTTTCCATTTTCTAGTTGTGCTGTTAATATTTCTCCTCAAATGGTATTGCAAGCTTTAGTCTTCAGTGCCAAAAGAGATCGTGACAGTGTTTTACTGTTAGCAAATGGCTTTGGTACTGCATTTTCATCTTAGAAGCATACCTCTCAACTGTACAGATTTTTGCAGAATGTCCAGATTTTTTTCCTCAAATATTTGGTCTGTTTATCATAAAAATCTGTGTTTTTCTGGCAAATCGCAGTGGATTGCAGTCACTAAAAACCAAATAATGACATACATTTGAGATTCAGACTTCACATCCTTCAGAAAACATATGTGAACACAAATCCTGTCATTCTAGCAGCTTTCTAAGTTTATAAGAGCAATATTTAAAATATGTCCCCTCTTTGAGCATTCCCCCCCCCATTATAGTAGGCTTTGCCCAGATTTCTTGCATTAAGAGGTTAAAAGGTATGCTTAGAAGGCAACCGATTTTTGGAGGTTCTGTTTCACTTTTCACATCAGTCTGCATTTTTTACTACAGACAATATGAATTCCTGCATCTTTGAAAAAGTCGTTATACTTTGGATTGCATCAGGTATCTTCCTTTATGAGTTAACATGTATATTATTGACAAAGCACTCTGTAAATTGGGATTTCATCTGATTTCCTTACTTTGTCCAAAGTTTTTTTGTCAATTGTGAGGAAAGTAATCTTCTAAGCCAAACAAGATTTATGGCATCTGTGCGTCTAGATTTTAAGACTATACCCATAAACTGGTAGTAGACCTGGGTTAAGTTGAGAGAAAGCCACTTTACCCCCCCCCCCCCCACATACACACACACACACACTTAGAAGTAGTTCAAGTTTGGAGAAATACACATAAATTGCTTAAACCATATTTTTTAAATGGCAAACAGCTGCCAAGTTATATAAATGGCTGACCAATTCTTTTTACTGCTTTATTTTCTGATAGTTCACATAGGAAGGGTAACACAATCCGGGTATATGGCAAGATATGTACAAGTTCAGTATTTAATCATTCACTTTTTATGTGCAATTTGGGCTTCTCCACAACCTAGTTAAGAGACTGTAGATTGTGTTATGATTATTATTGTCTGTTAACCAATGTAATTGACTGTAACTGGTATATAAATGAATCTGATTAGTAATTTAGCTGATGTAGCTGGTTTAGCTGAGGAAAAGAAGCTTATATGTATGTTTGACATACTAGTTTGGCTAAGGTAAAGTTAAGGCAAATAAGAGTGGCAAAGATAAGTCCTGGTTTTAAAATGTACACTCTTTAATGTAACAGCAGACACATAATAGCACCATGAAGCTGAAATAAATAAAATTGAGGGCAGTGATTACTTGAATGGTACAGACTGTTTACAAGTTGGACAGCTAAGGGAAGAGGTTTCACTCATATCTCTCAACCTCTTAGCACAAGAAATATGAACAAAGTCATAAATAGTGGGGGACAAAGGCCCAGATTACTGACATTTTTAAATACAGCTCTTATAAAATTAGAAAGTTGATAGAATTAAAGTTTTTTCAATAGCATGAATTTTCTAAAGGGAACAAAATTTGAAACTCAAATGTCTGTCATTAGTTTCTGACTTCAGTTCTCAATGATTTGCCAGAAAACCTTTGTCTGGAGTTATTGTGCAGAGAGGTTGGAAGGGGGATTACGGGCTCTTAGAATGTTGCACAATGTTCAGATGTTTGCCTGGTATTTGTCTTTTCTCATTAAAATGTGGAGTTATGCAATGCATTTTACTGCAAAATCTGTTATTACAGTATCTTTGTTAGCTCATAAGCCCATTGTCTTTTTTTTTCACTTCATCCAGAATTATTGTGCTCGGATACTGGGAGGAGGGGTAGAGGATGTGAGAATTCTGCAGAATGTACTGATGATGACCTGATGTCTTAATGAGTGCTAATACAAACCCTGTTCTACTATCTAATTTTATGAGCAATATTTCAGATCTGTCCCTTTTTTCAGCCTTTGCCCGCCATTATCTTAGGTTGTGAGAATTCCGCAGAATGTACTGATTATTTTAATGAATGCTAATGCAAACCCTGTTATTCTACATCTTTCTAAGTGTATCATAACAATGTGATGTTACACCTTTGTTCACTGGGTATTTTCAGCTTTGGAATTATGCTGAGAGGTTAGGAGGTTGGTAGGGACTGTGGGGAATGTTGCACAATGCCTTTGTGTACCTCTGTGGAACTGGCTACCTTGATGCGATACAGAGGCTTTCTTAATGCAACAACATTGCTACTAAATGCCAGTCAGTGTCTGCATATACCTCTGTGAGTGGCTACCTTGCTGTGTTACAGGGGTTTGTCATAATGTGACATTGGCAGTAAATTCCAGTCAGTGTGTGTGGGTGTACCTCTGTGAGTGGTTGGCTACCTTGATGTGGTAAAGGGGTTTTGTCATAATGTAACATTGCTACAAAATGCCAGTCAGTGTGTACATGTACCTCTGTGAGTGGTTGCTTTCATACCTCCCAACTTCCTAACACAAGAAAACTGCATAAAGCCTTAAATGATGGGGAGCAAAAACCCCAAAATAGGGGCAGATTTTAAATATGTTCTTATAAACGTAGAATATTGTTAGAATAACAGGTTTTGTGTTAGCTTGCTTTTTTTCTGAAGGATATTTTCTGTTTATATTTTGTCTGTTCTTCAGTTTGCATTTGAATGTTGTATCCACAATTTCATTGCAGTGGGTGGGGTTACATAATTATGTATGCAAATTTTACTTTAATCAGTGTCCAGATTTTTGGCCAGTTGTACCTACTTTTCATGGGCCTTCGTACAGATTTTTGATGTTTCCAGGTTGAGAGGTATGGTGCCCACACCTCATGTAATGGCACTTCTACTGTTTTGTTTCCATATGCTTGAACACTAGAGGTACATCCAGTGGATGGGCAAGCCATGCATTATCAAACAAAGAAAGACCAGGTATGTTACAGTGATACTGTCAGAGCTTTCAATAATGTTTAGTACATGTGATGACTGACATCTTTGACAATATTTGTCAATACAGGCCCTTCTAGTGTACAGTTGCAATGTACATCACATGAGTATTTTCAACATATATTACTGTGCTGTATATGTGATGTTGTCAGTGTTAGTTTTTATAACTACATGACTGTGCTGCCTTTCTCTTTACTTTCCCACTGCGGGATCCACAGTGCAAAACATGACCTCTACATAGCAGGAGTCATCAAGTGCACATTTGAGTGGTATATGAATGTCACACATTCAGTATTTTTTAATTGTGTTTGCTGGCACATGTTGTGAATGATGTGATCTGTAATGCCATTTGTCCCTACATTAGTTGAAATTCAGCATAGTGGATTAACAACAGCAACATCAAACAGACTGTTTGCCAGGTGTGTTGCTATGTTTTTATACATCACATATGTCATGTATGTTGGGCATGTTAATGAATAATGTAGTTCTGGTATGTACATCCTGTGAAACATACATTCATTAGACTGCAAGTGAAGTCAGTATTATTTTTATAAGCCAGTTGTGTTTTATATTCATCCTGTGCTGTAGGCACGATATCCTGATCTATGTTTTTGTATCTTGTAGCAAATTAACTATCTTTATCATTCAGCAGCCCATCCATTGACTATGATGTTGTCTCAGCATAGTAGTATGGCCCCTGGCATAGAGGACATTGAGTTGCTTGGAGAGTCCATCTGTAAAGTTGACATGGATGTTACACCTGATGCATCCTAAGATGTTGAGGTCCAATTGTCTATGGAAACAGGATTCTGCATTCTATGAGTATGTACAGAAGATTGCAACCTGTGAGAGGCAGGCTACCTGTCCACTGAACCATCATTGTCAATCAGGAATCCCTGTTCATGGTCTAAATTTGCACAGATGTCAACTCCTGAAGTCCCACCAGTCACAAGGCCTTCAACTTAAAGTCATGCTTCTTCATCTGAACATGGTGTCAATCCCCATCCATCTCTTCTGTGGAGCAACCAGAGCAGGATGTCTCTGTACGGGATCGTGGCAGGGAAAACCATAGTGTGAGATGTCAGCAAGGTCGACCAAGACTGAGTTAGAGTGTGCCCAACAGTGCAACACACATAGCTGACTCAAATTATTTCAATACCACTGTGCTGTGATAATATGTTTCTGAAATAAAAATGTCTACATGTGTGTTATGGCTGTATTTTCATGTTATCATAGTGTACAGATTTGTAAGTGTAGCACTGTTGTGTATCCCTTATTGTTGAACCTACAGTAATAAAACAGAATGAGTGTGTATGCATACCCATGTTTGTTTTGTCCTGAGTTGATGTTTTTATTTTTGACACATTTGCATATGTTCATGTTGGAATATGTTAGGGTCATGTTATATGTGATGCTCAGTGTGTACATCTAGTGGGTACTTGCCATTAGATGTAATGTGTGTTGGTGTTGTGGGGCAATACATGAACATCAATGTTTAATCTGTGTACTCATGTACATGGGTTTGTTATGACTCAAATATCTTCTGGGTCAGATACCACTGCATGCTTCCTTTCAAATGCCAGGATTTGTTACATGTGCTTGATTTTCATATGGTTGCCATGCTTTATGCTATCCAGTATTAAAATGTTCAGGTTATGTCCTGAATTCCAGTGGTAAGCTGAGTTATGCATGCCATTGCATGGTCTTGTTTGGACTGCTCACAGTGGTCATGGATATACTTCCCCTGATATGTTCTGTTATTGGTCATGTCCATAACTATAGATAAAGTGACAGAGGGAATGTATTATGTGCTTTATGAGCCATTCGCTAGCAGCAATTCTGTTGATACAAATTGTGCTACTTGCTAATGTTTGCATCATTTAAAATTAAACTGTGTTTTAAATAAAAATTTTGATGTATGCTACTACACTTTCAGTCTCAAATTTGTATTTTCAGAAGTCACCAGTAGATGGTATGTTAATTAAGTATTAGATTGCAGATATGCACATCAGTTTCATATTTAGTTTTGCTATGATCTTAATGGAAATGCTCTGAGTGATACACATTTGCTTTTCATTTCTGCATACCTCTCAACTGTCCAGCTTTTCGCAGAATGTTCAGCTTTTTGCCTCATACTTGTGGTCTGTGGTTCTCATAAAATTCTATTTTTCTAGCAAATCAATAGCAAATCATTAAGAACTGAAGTCAGAAAATAACGGCAGGCATTTGAGTTTCAGACTTCATACCCTTCAGAAAAATAATGCTAATGTAAAACCTGTTATTTTATCAACTTTCTAAGTTTGTAAGAGCAATAATTTAAAAGCTCCCCTATTTTTGGGCCTTTCTCCCCCCATTATTTGTGGCTTTGTCCAGATTTCTTGCTGTAAGAGTTTGAGAGGATTGCATTTCTATCATGTTTTGCAATTCATCTTGATAGAACATGGGACCTGTGATGCCCGTGCACTGCCCCAGTAATCAACCAGCCTCAGTCCTCACCACTAACACCAGTGAGGGGTGTCCACATTGGGAAGGATAACAAGTACACACAGTAAAGTACAATTTCCCTTAAGAGCACACAGAGATCACAGTCAGTCTGGGGTTGGTTTCTTCCTCTCTCCAGATCCCCAATAAGACTCCCCACTGGCACAGCTATAGAATGGAGTCCTTAGCCAAGGTCCCAAGCCAAGTCCTCCTAGCACTCTCTCTGTCCAACCAGTACTTCATGTCCCTGCCCAAGTAGCTGACATACACACACTTTGAGATATGAGTTATATGCAAACACACAGACAGTCTTGGGTAAGGCTGGCACAGGTTCTCCAGCTATGCCCCCTTCTCTCCAGACTATAAGGTAGAAATCACTGCCACCATGACCCCTACTTATCAGCTGCTCTAAAGACCTTCCCAAAGGGTGACCAATTTCACTGTGTAATATTAGTGATATCCAAATAGTAAGTGTGACTGAGCAGCAAGACTGTTGGAGTGGCTTAGTACAGTATCACTAAATACATGCAAGTACTCTAAAGTTTAAATTATCTCTATACAAAACAGCAACAGTTGAAAGGTTTAAAATATTTAATAATAAATAAGAAAAACACAAGACAAATCTTCTCAATTCAACACAGTGCTAGTCAAGAGTTCAGAAATCACAGGAAAATGCTTAAAATAATATTGTAGAATAGTCTGACATAACTATAGAAAACAGCTAGACTAAATCTGACTAAATTCCTATCTAACTATGAGCGATCACAGTTCTAAATAAACTTACATATAGAACAAAGGCAGAGTAATGGTGAGTGGTCAGTTCTTCAGACAAAATTCAAAACACTCTGATTCTCTCTCTCTCTCTGAGAAAGTCTTAAAAATAATACATCACAGCTGACTCATTTTAGATTACATTATTCTTCTTTGGTTCCCAGGCTAAAAGAAACTCAGAATTTTAACATTTATTTGATCTTACACCTGGCCAGGAACCTACAGCAATAAAAGACATTATATATATATATATATATATATATATATATATATATATATATATATATGCATACATATATATATATATATATATATATATATATATATATATATAACATCTGGCAATTAACTCTAGTCTCAAAACAATAGAGGGAATTTTGCTGTCCAGACATTATGTCTCCGAGCTTTGAGATCAAACAGTCATACAATGCTTGACTTATCAGCTTTCTTCCAGCAGAGTACACTGTGGTTACATTTTTGCAGTTCAACATTTAACACAGTTTTCTTACATTTAAGAGGACAAGCCTGTGGATTATATTCATATTTAAATGACATATAATTATCTACAAAATTATATCTATCTAGGCTGGCAGCCTTCACATATCTTCACATATCTTTCCCCCTGGAGAACACAAGCTAGTTTTTTAAGGGACCCTTGAGAAATGTTGCTTGAGAGGGTTAGGTCTATCTAAGTATACCTTACCCCATTGCCTGTCTTGAGAGCCCATCTGTGTTGGTGTTAACCCCACTGTGGTGTTGCACTGACATATCATATGCTTGCAACCCTAGGCTCCATCTTGGCAACTTGGCATTTTGCTGGCTGGCTTCGTGTAGCCATGCTAGGGGATTGTGATCTGTAACTACAGTGAATTTTCTTCCATACAGATAAGGCTGATGTTTCTGCAGTGCCCACACTATGACTAGACATTCCTTTTCTACAGCTGCATAGCATTCCTCCCTGGGATGAAGCCTATGACTGAGATAAACCACTGGGTGCTCTTCTCCCTCTGAATAAATCTGGCTAAGTACAGCCCCCACCCCAAGGTTTGAAGCATTCACCTGCACAACACATTATTTGCTGTATTCTGGACTGGCTAACACAGGGGGGTCCTCCCAAAGCTTCATTTTAGCTTCTGGAATGCCTGCTCACATGCTGGGGTCCACACTACCTTATCTGGCCTGTTTTTCCTTGTCAGGTCTATGAGGGAAGCAGCTATGGTGATATAACTGGGGGCGAACTTTCTGTAGTACCCTGCAGTCCCTAAGATTGCCCTCACCTGCTTTTTGGTAACAGATGGAAGCCATGCCTGAATGGCTTCCACTTTGGCTGGTTCTGGCTTGATCGTACTTCCCACTCTATGTCCCAGGTAGAAGACCTCTGCCATAACCACCTGACATTTGCTCAGCTTAATGGTCAACCCTGCCCTCTGTAGTCTTCCCCACACCTCTCTGACATGTTGAAGGTGCTCTTGCCAGGAAGGGCTATAGATGGCAATATCATTTAAGTAAGCAAGGGCAAACCCTCCTGCTCTTGCTAGGATATGATCTACCAGCCTCGGATATGATCTACCAGCCTCTGGAAAGTAACTGTGGCATTTTTATCCCAAAAGGCATCTTTGTGAGCTCATACAAGCCAAAAGGAGTCGCAAAGGCTGACCTCTCTCTAGCACGGGGCATCAAGGGCACCTGCCAGTAACCCTTGGTAAGATCAGTGGTGGTAAGATACTTAGCCCCACTCAACTGCTCTATGGCCTCATCTGTCCTAGGCATGGGGTAAGCATCTGACTCTGTGTGACTATTTAATTTCCTGTAGTCCACACAGAATGTGGTGCTGCCATCCTTCCTTGGCACCAGCACCACTGGGGAGGCCGAGGGACTGTTGGACTCTTGAATCACCCCTAGTTCCAACATCTCCTTTATCTCCTCCCTTAGAGTCTGTTTGACTCACTCAGGCACCCTATAAGGGGCTTTCCTAATGGGCCTTTGGGATCCTGTATCCACCTGGTGCTGCACCAGGTGGGTGCACCCTGGTTTCCCAGTGAACATGTCCCCAAACTCCTGTAACACTGCTCAGATTTCTAGAAGCTGGTTAGGAGATAGTTGCTGGGACATTGCTACCCCTTCCACTGAGGTGTCAGTCTGTGCCTTATTGAAGTGATCACTCACCAGATCTCCCTCAGAGTCCTCCTGAAATCCACTGCAAATAGTCAGCACAAGGGCCTCCCTATCATGGTAAGGTTTCATCATGTTAACATGATACAATTTGTGCCCCTGCTTCCTTCCTAGCAGTTCTACCAGGTAGTTAACATCACTTTCCTTGCTTACCACATTGTATGGTCCCTCCCAGGCTGCTTACAGCTTTTTGTGTCTGACAGGAATGAGAACCATTACCTGCTGCCCTACAGCATACTCTCTGGCTTGGGCATTCCTGCCATACCAGACTTCTGTTGTTGGGCTTCTGCCAGGTTCTCCTGGGCCAAGCTCATAAGTTCCCTGAGTCTTGTCCTGAGGTTTAGAACATATGCCACAACAGACTCATTGTGAGATTCACAGTCACCTTCCCACTCATCAGGAATTAAATCTAGAGGTCCCCTTACCCTGTGCACATACAACTCAAATGGTGAAAAATTGTGGATTCCTGGGGAACCTCTCTGTAAGTAAACAACAGATGGGGCAAATATTTGTCCCACTTCCTCTTAAACTGGTGTGTAAATGCCCATAGCATGGACTTGATTGTAGAGTTTAATCTCACAAGAACATTAGTCTGGGGATGGTAGGGGGTGGTCTTCAGGTACTTCACCCCACAGTACTTCCATGGACAAGCCAGCAGGTCTGGCATGAAATTGGCATCTCTGTCAGTCAGTATTTCTTTTGGGAAATCTACCCTGCTGAAAATCTCCAACAAAACATTTGCCACATTTCCTGTCTCAATGGAGGACAAAGTCACTGCCTCAGGGTATCTTGTAGCATAATCCACTACCACTAGGATATACTTTTTCCCTGTGGAACTTGGGGTACTCAGAGGCCCAACAATATCCATAGCTACCCTCTGAAATGGCTTCTCAATCACAGGCAAAGGCATAAAAGGAGCTCTATCCTTGTACCCTGTCTTTCCTACCTTTTAGCACTGCTCACAGGTCCTTCAGTACCCTGTTACTTCTCTGGAAATTCCTGGTCAATAAAAGTTCTGCATAATGTCTCTTTATACATTTTATACCCATACAACCTGCTAAGGGAATATCATGGGCTATGGCTAGAAGCGCCATATGGTAGGCTCTAGGCACTACCAACTGCTGTATTTGTTCCCCTTCTAGCCCTCCCTCAGAGGTCAACTCCCTATACAGTAACTCTTTGTCCCAGCATACAGAATTCCCCTTCCCTTGAGAATCGGGTGCCACACTAGCTAGCCGCCTCAGGCCTTGTAATGTAGGGTCTGAGAGCTGAGCCTGTCTCAACTCTCTCTTTGTAACTCTTCCCAGCTCCCCTTCCACAGGAGGTCTGGCATCCTCTGACAGTGGTGCCTCACTGTCAGCCTGGGCACTACTACTCACCTCTACCTTTGCATCCCCTCTGTCCAAGGGAACATCATTACCCACAAGCAGCTGGGGATGACCTTCAGTCTCACTGCTACAGAGTAGCTCCCTCCCTGAAGTAACCACCTCACCAGTCCTGGCTGCAAGTATGTGGTCTTTCTGGGTCTCCCACAGACTACCAAACCCACATGCTTGTCTCAAAGCCTGACTACACGTAACTGCATTAAAAAAATAGTACTGCCTCATCAAAATCCTTCCCTATCAGGACATCTGCAGGATGGTAGTTTGATACCCCTGTTGTCTCAAGACAACATACTATTGGCATTTTGTCCTTCTCACTTATTGGTTGCCTCACCCTTTGTTCACCATCTTGCCTCCATGGACATCTATATGCCACATGGCCCCACTGGTTGCATTCAAGACATTTAACCTAGGTCTTGGATGTGTACCTGGACTAGTGGCTTCCCCTGCTACTGGCAGATTCTGTTGGGGCAGTCTGGGCTGCCCACCATGGGTTCCTTTATACCCATGAGCATTACTGCGGTCCCTTTCCTGTGCAGGGATGCCCTGCTTGCTAGGTATAGGCCTCCTTCTGCCTCAATTCATGTGAAGTAGCACATTGTCTATCTATCAGCTAACCAGATCCTCATGTCCTCAGGCAAAGTGCCAAGGGCTTGTTCCCTCACCAAAAGGTCTGCTAGCCCTTCAAAATGGTGACCTGACATCCACTCTCCCACCTATGAAAATAAGTGCTCAGTTCAGCAACATATTCACACACACTATCATCTGCCTTGCTTCTATGCTCACAAAACGTTTCCCTATAAGTTTCAGGTGTTAGCTTAAAAAATTCTAACAAACAATTCTTTGCAGTATTATAGTTAAAACAGTCAACCTCAGATAATTTGGAAGAACATTTACAGCTTTACCATGGAGTAAGGGGTCAGGAACCATACCCAGAGCCTTTGATCAACATCATACTGTTTACATACCCTGTCAAACATATGAATAAAACTATCAAAATTATCCATCCCTGTAAACTGCAGAAGAACTTTACTGACCTTCTGTCCTTCTGGGGTCTGATTACTCCCTTCCCCATTACCTCCATGACTCTGGCAAAGAGTCAGCATCCCTTTTCATGCTGTCTCTGCCTCTCCTTCTCCTCAGCTTCCAGGCATAGCAGTTTCTCATACTCCTCAACCTGTAGATGTTTCAGTCTCTCTTCTGCTTCTGTTTCCAAATGCCTGGCCTCCAACTCAAGTCTCTTTAACTCCAGATGGATTTTTAAGTCCTCTGCAGAAAGGGTGAGCTGTCCATTCTCTGAGTGCTGTACAGTTCCACAGCCAGTCTGATCGCCCTCCTGATTGCTGTTTTCTGATGCAGCTGTGACCAAAGCTGCAATCATGTCTACCTTTGTCAGGTTTCCATGCACCAGTCCCTTAGCCTGGCACATCTCAGCCAACTGGCTCCTTGTCATCTTGCCATACTCCTCTGCTGACATGCTTGCCTGCTCTTCCTGACTAACTATGCTAACAAAGAAATAAAACAGTTGTGATTTGACCTCTGAATATTCACTGCATGGATGATTTAGAGTACAAAAACATCTTCAGCGATCACTGTACACAAGCTACAGGAATTCACTATCCACACCACTACAAGCCAATTGCGAACCACTTAATATGTGGTGTGGCTATCCCACCATTGTCAACCAATTAATATGTGATGCCATACACTGGCCCAGTAATCAAGGAGCCTCAGTCCTCACCACTAACACCAGTGAGGGACATCCACATTGGGAAGGATAACATGTACACACACAGTTAAGTACAATTTCCCTTAACAGCACACAGAGATCACAGTCAGTCTGGGGCTGGTTTCTTCCTTTCTCTCCAGATCCCCAGTAAGAATCCCCACTGGCACAGATATAGAGTGAGGTCCTTAGCCAGGGTCCCAAGCCAAGTCCTCCTAGCACTCTCTCTGTCCAACCAATGCTTTGTGTCCCTGCCCAAGTAGCTGACACACACACACGTTGAGATATGAGTTATATACAAACACACAGATACTCCTGGTTAAGGCTGATACAGGTTCTCCAGCTATGCCCCCCTTCTCTCCAGACTATAAGGTAGAAATCACTGCCACCAGGACCTCTACTTATCAGCTACTCTATGGGCCTTCCCAAAGTGTGGCCAATTTCACTGTGTAATATTACTGATATCCAAATAGTAAGTGAGCAGTAAGACTATTGGAGTGGCTTAGTACAGTATCACTAAATACATGCAAGTACTCTAGATCTTAGATTATCTCTATACAAAACAACCACAGTTGAAAGGTTTAAAAATATTTAATAATAAATAATAAAAACACAAGACAAATCTTCCAAATTCAACACAGTGCTAGGCAAGAGTTCAGAAATCACAGGGAAATGCTTAAAATAATATTGTAGAATAGTCTGACATAACTATAGAAAACAGCTACACTAAATCTGTCTAAATTCCTATCTGACTAAGAGCAATCACAGTTCTAGATAAACTTACATATAGAGCAAAGGCAGAGTACTGGTGAGTGGTCAGTTCTTCAGACAAAATCCAAAATGCTCTGATTCTCTCTCTCTCTCTGAGAAAGTCTTAAAAATAATAAAT
Source organism: Protopterus annectens (assembly GCF_019279795.1). Lineage (NCBI taxonomy): Eukaryota > Metazoa > Chordata > Ceratodontiformes > Protopteridae > Protopterus > Protopterus annectens. The sequence goes on from NC_056731.1 coordinate 515,218,475, forward strand.
CGCTGCCATGTCATTTTAGATTACATCATTCTTCTCTGGTTCCCAGGCTAACAGAAACTCAGAGTTTTAACATTTCTTTGATCTTGCACCTGGCCAGAAAACTACAGCAATAAAAGACATTGTATATGCAAAATCTAGCAATCTAGCAATTTGGTCTCAAAACAATAGAACAAATTCCTCAGTCCATTCATTATGTCTCCTCGCTTTAAGATCAAACAGTCATACAATTCTTGATTTATCAGCTTTCTTCCAGCAGAGTACACTGTGGTTACATTTTTGAAGTTCAACATTTAACACAATTTTCTTACATTTAAGAGGACAAGCCTGTGGATTATATTCATAATTACAATGACATAGAAATATCTACAAAATTCTATTTAGCTAGGCTGGCAGCCTTCACATATCTTCACAGGATCCATGGATATTCACACATCAGATGATGATGAGGCCACTGCCAGAGTCCTCAGATGATGATGATGATGACAAGGAAGGTGGAACCACACCTGCCCAAGCCATCATGACTGCTGCACTATAAAGAAGATGGCACAAGGACCAGAATACAGAAGATTATCAGGAAGAGATCTAGGAGGTTGTAACAGATGTGTTCCAAACACAGATGAGGGACATGATGGGGACATTCTTCTAGGATATGGCATGCACTATGTGTGACTCATTCAGGGAGACAGCCCAGGAGATCATTCGTGAAGCTCATTCCTATCAGCCTGGTGGCTCTGGTCCGTAAGTATCATCTCTGTGCTACAAATGTATTATTCTGCTAACATGCTGATTGCCATATAATTGATTGGACTGTATAATCACTCTTATGCATACACACCATGTAGCTGACATTCTTATGTGTTATTGTCATTTGACATTTAATTATGTTTCAATGTGTACATGACACACATTAACACATTACACTTTCCACCTACATTCAGCTGTCTATGCATTGTGGCATTTAACATGCAGCCAGCTACAAAAATTAGCCTGTAAATGTGTTTTACTGAGGAAAAATAAAAAAACAACAGACTGAGTCCATAGTCCAACCCTACCACTGTGGTATGATCTGGAATTGTGTATTGCCATATCATGTATGTGCAACAGAAAGACATGTCATTTCCCATGTGTTTTGCATGACAGTTGTCATGATATTCCCCTGACATGATGTCATGTTGTGGACCATGATTGGCAATGCCGATGCCCTACTTTTCTGACTGCATTAAACATAAATGTGACATTAATGTACACACGTTTTTACAGATAATTTATTCTGCAGCAGTACATTATACTGTGTTTGCTGTATCTTACATTTCCAGATCCATTACTTCTTCACATAAATTCACACCTTCTGCAAATAGTTGCACTCATTACCTGATTGTACATTTGTGCACAAAGTCTGATCTATAGTGACACAATTGTACCTTTGACATGTGAGCATTCACTGACTTTCTGTTGATGTGCTGTAAAGATGCTCCCAGGAGTGTCCTTTGCTCAATAATGAGCATGGTGTGTGATATACACCAGAACTTGTTTATTCACATTAGCATGATGGTATATGTGTATGTGTTGGAAATTCTTAGCTTGCTTACCTATGCATGTTGCTGTTCCATGATTGTATATTACTGTTTGTATGATTTGTACATGGCCATTTCTGTGGACATCAGAAATAATTCTGCCCATGTGACATATATTTGCCATTTGCCTAAATGTATTTTGGGTTGGATTTTACAGCACCCTGTGCACTGTACATATGTATTTGCAGTGTGTCAAATTACCTTGTCCTGCTTTTCCCTGAAGTGGGCCCAGTTTGGCGACCTCCTATACGCCTTCATAATTTTGTATTATATTTTGAAGATGTTTGCCTTTGTTGCAGTTATTGACCATTGCCATGTATTACGTTATTGACATGGTGAATGTGTGCTAAATGTATGGCTATTTTACAGATGTAGGACATCTGTACACAAGTCGCTGGCTACTGCTTGCAATACATCTTTGTTCTAATTATACTTTTGTGTTAACCAGTGTACATTGTTAAAATCAGTGTGTACAACCTTACATGTGTTTTAAGCTGTAGTGTTATATTTTTTATAAATATTCTTAAATGTCATTCATGTGTGTGAGTACTGACTTTGCTTTCATGTACGTACCATTTAGGGCACTGACAGTCACACATATACTCCTACACCTGTTTGTTGCCTTTGAGATAGCATATGTGTGTGACATATATGCATTCCATGACACATTTATTTGGGTTGTGTATCTAGCAGACATTTTGCTGCTTTGCTGCAGTACTACTGTTTAGCACTGTACTTGGCTGTTTGCCTATCCCATGCATGGTTAGAGGTTTGGTTCTGTCGCCTGGTGGAGTTATCTAGCATTCTTAGATCTACATTTGCTCATCTGTGATATTGCTTGACTTACACTTGCACTGCTGACAGACTACTTGGATATGTGTTTGTTTATTCAATGTGTACTGTGATCCTTATTTCTTACCGCCAGCACACATTTACCATTGGTCATACACATCCAGGTATGACTGCCACACAGTTTGTAACATGTGCTACCATGACAGTGCATAAGTAGATATGCTTTTCTGCATTTCATCATGGCTGGTATGCATCCCCACCCTATTTGATTACTTCCATTCCCTGTATTGTGCAGTGTGCCATCTGTGTAACTTACCTGCCCTTAAAGTGTTTTCCAACCTTTGTCTGTCATATGTTGTGATATTTGTTCTATGAGTATACGTGCTGTGATGTCCTTCTTCTCAATCCCTATGTTTACCTTTTCTTCTATTGTTAGAAAAATGAGGCCTATTCCCAACAAAAAAAATTGCTCATGGCCCTCTGACTTTCCCTCAGAATTTCCTATTCCAACATCCCTCTTGTGTGTCTCTGTTCTTCACCCATACTCCACATCTTCTTTTCAATCCCCACTTTCCTTGGGTGTGTGCATTACTTGTGTACCCTTCACAAGTCCCAAACCCATTGTTAGAAAATGTTAGATGTGATGATGTGGCCATGATTGCCCTTCGCCTGCATTATTTTTTTTATTAGCAACATTATGGATTCCATTGCAATCTTCAAGTGCAAGCAGGCATATTTTTTTTTAGTACATGACTTACACAGATATCCGTAGTTGTCTCTAAGCTTACTGCACAGATTGCTGAATATATGTATTACAAAGTGCATGCAGCTTTAAAGAAAGTATATTTTGTCAGTAGATGAAGTAGTGGTCTGTAATGTTTCTGAACAACTTTCTAAAAATATGCATTACGAATCCCACGCAGCTTAGATTGGCATAGTTGGCATTTTCTTTCTTTCTTTTTTTTTTTTATAATAATGGAGTCAGTTATACTCCATAGTTGTCCTTAACCTTACTGAATGGATTCTGTTATAGATTTGTGTGTAAGACTATCAGGATGCTTGAATTTTGATAATCTTTCCTTAACTTTGTTAATTTACAACATACTTTTACAGTGATTTCTCATTACTTAAAGATTATTTGTGGGTTTGTTTAGTGCACCATTGCTACTGCAATACTCCCTTGTGAGCTGAGATATTCTAAGTTCATTGTGGTACATTTACATATTACACTGGTATTTGCAAGTTTAGCCCTGACATCAGTGTAATATTCCAAAATCTGTGAACTTTATGGAATCTGGCCCACTTTCTTTACATAATAATAATCACCAATAACAATTGCCTTTATTTTTTATTAGAAATGTCATGGATTCCATCATAATCTGTACGTGCAAGCAAGTATATCTTATTAGTAAATGACTTACATAGGTTCATAGGTTCATAGGTTGGTACAAGGCTATCGGCCCTAGGGCCTATACAAGCCTAGCCATAACAGTTCCCCGGCTATTTCTTCCCAGGAAATTTACTTCCCTGGTCCCCTGTCTAGCAGGGTGATTGACATGATCCCCAGGGTGAATTTCCTATCTCTCATCCAGTCATCAAGGTTCCTTTTGAAGAGGGCCAAAGAGGTGCTCTGCTTGACATGTATGGGCAGTCTATTCCAGGGTATGGGGAGTCTCTGGGACAGGAACCTATCCCTCCAGCATGTTTTGTTCATTGTGATGACCAGGTTTCAATCCCTGGAGCCCATGGCTTTGAGGAATTGGGATTTCTTTAAGTGTAGCATGTCCAACAGCTCTGGGTTTGACATGGCCTTGTATGTTAAGCAGAGAACGTCTCTGAGTAGACGATATGTGACAGAGTTTGGCTGGAGTTTTTTAGACAGTCAGCATAAGGCATCTGCTTTAGGCCTGTGATTCTTTTAGTGAGGTATTTCTGTGACCTTTCCAACTGTTGCAGGTGTCTTGTGAGGTGCATACCAAATGGGGCATTGTACTCTATAACAAGTCTAATGAGGGATGAGTACAATGGAATAATAACCTCCTTTTTTTTCTGGATGAAAAGCCCTTATTGATGAGATGTGCCACATAGAAGGATTTCTTGACTTTTGTGGCTATGTGATTATTGAAGGTGAGACCACTGTCTACCTGTGTCCCTAAGTCCCTTATCACACTTTCGGTATTTAGTGTACTGCCACTTATGTGGTAATTCATGGGTACATGGTTTTTCCCAAAGGGGATAGCTATACATTTCTTGGCATTGAGCTTGAGCCCATGGCTCTGGGACCAAGCATCTGTCTCTGTAAGGCCCTTTTATAGAATATCCACATCACTTGGGGATTCGATAATGGCTCCCAGTTTGCAGTCATCTGCAAACTTTGTTACCCAGAGTCCCTTGGTTTTGGCCTGTACTTCTGAGAAGTAGATGCCGAACAAGAGCGGTCCCAGGACTGAACCCTGTGGTACTCCACTTGTCACTTGTCTGGAGCTGGATTTGGAGTCAGCTACTTTTCCAGTGTGGGTTCTATCAGTAAGCAAGTTTGCGACCCATTGAGTGATGTAGGGATTAATGCCCACCTTAGTAAGTTTCTCTATGATTCCAGAGAGGAGGATGGTGTTGAAGCCCTTTGTGAGGTCCAGATAGGCTGTGTGGACCATCTTACCCTCGTCCACATCTCTGGAGACTGATTCAAAGAAGTCAGTCAGGTTGAAGAAACAAGATCGGCCCTTCACAAAACCAAACTGGGTGGGGTCAAGTGTTTGAAGGTTGCCAGTGTCTTTATTTATAAGTTCCATGGTAATGCATTCCATGGCTTTGCAGATCAGGCTCATCAGGCTGATGGGACGATAGTTCCATGGGTCCAAGGTGGATCCCCCCTTGTGGAGTGAGATAACTGCAGCTGTGTGCCACTCATTGGGCACGAAGCCTGAGGTGAGGCTATGATTAAACATGACACTTAGGTGAGGTACCAGTTCATTTTGTAGTTCATGTAGTACACAGCCCGGAATGTTGTCTGGTCCCATGGATGCTGTATTCTTAGCTTTGGAGAATGTGTTTTTCATCTGTGTGGGCTGTTATTGCCGGTATTTGGCAATCTTTTGGTATTGAGATGGGCCTTTTAGGGGGTGAGGTTGGCACTGAATTGATCTGCCACGATATTGGCAATATCCTTGGGATCAGTATATTAAGTGCCATTCTGTTGTAGCTCAGGGGCAGATCTGAGCATTACCATTTAGATTCTTGACATAACTATAGAATGCCTTGTGGTTGTCTTTAGAATCTTTGGCAATTTTATTTTCATAATTAGCTTTGGAGGATTTTAAGAGGGATTTCAGCTTCTTACTGAGGCTAGTAAGGGAATTTTTTGTATCCTGGGATTTTCCTCTTTTCTGCACTAGTTTCTTCCTTCTCTTGTATAAATTGTTTATGGTAGGGGACCACCAGATTGGCTTCCTTTTTTTGGAGGAGAGCATCTTGGTTTTATATGGAATGGCATGATTTATGCATGAGTGGATATGCTCATACAGTGTCTTGGTGTAGGATTCGGCAGTCGAACTTTAGTCTGCATGGGTGTGGTGAAATTTGTCACTTCTGACTTGAGTAGCATGAAGCTGGCTTTGGAAAAGTTCTTTATGGAGGTTTCCCTACTGGGGGTGGGGGTGGGATGTGGATGTCAAGGATGATTAGGTTATGGTCGGACCTGAACAATGAGGAGGTGACCACCGGTGTGGAGCATCGATCTCCCATGTTGGTAATGACCAGGTCAAGAATATTTGAGCCCCTGGTGGGACTATGGATTCAAGGGCAATGAAATTTATGAATTCCAAGAACCATTGGGCAAAGGTGTTGGTACCGGAGTAGTTTTCCCAATTAATGGCAGGGCAGTTGAAATCACCCAGTATTAGGGTGTTAGGTTGTATCTTAATATTGTCCAGTATATTTAGAAAGGTTCAGTGAGAATCTTGAGGCATGGTGGGGGATCTGTAGCAAGCTACAATTTGGATTGCAGTCTTACCTAGTGTTAGTTGCACCTGTAGTATTTCAGATGCATTGTGTTGGGCAACTCACCTGGAAGTGTGAATATACTTGGTCAATATGGACACTCCACCACCTTTAGTGTTTCGGTTCTGGTTTGTTGGCCGAAACGTGTGGTAAGAATTGCAGCCTGGTATTGCAGGGGTGCTCTCTGGAGCCTTGAACCAGGTCTCAGTTACTGCACAGATATTGATGTTCTCCATTTTTAGGAGTGCCTCGAGAGAATGCATTTTGAGATTTAGACTTCTAGCATTGAGTAGCATTAGCTTCAGATTTTGCATGCTTTTATCTGTTACAGTGGTAGTTTTTTCATTTGAGCCTTGCCTAAAAAAAGGCACTATGGGGGTGGCAAGAGCCTTAGCCAGTAACCTGAATCCCAGGGGCGACAGATGCAGACCATCTCTGGCAAAGCATCATGGTTTGTCGATCATGTTGTCCCAGGCAGGCAGATACTGGATCCACTTTGAATGACACCAGAAGCTTAGCCAATTGTTGAAGTCAATCATTTTGTCCTTATACTGTGGTATCATTCTGTGTGAAGGCAGGATGCTACTCAGGGCTAGGGTCATACCTGCCTGGGCCACATGATCTGAGAGTTCTTCCATGTCTCTTTTCATGTAGTCCAGGGAGGTACATCTCGAGTCATTCACTCCAACATGGACAATGACAGTCGCATTTGTACTTGTTGTGGAGTGACTTGAGTGCATGCATTTTGTGGTGGATCCTGGCTCCTGACAGGTAGCTGACAGTAATTTTCTCCTTGGTCAGCCTGGTGAGTGGGACATCAGTGTGCCTGACTATGGAGTCACCTATGACTAAAGTGTTGGGTAAGTTGTCTTGGCTTAGGGGCTGTTCTTGGGTGGCACACTGATGTTTTGAGCTACGTGTCACTTTGGTTGTGTTTGATGTTTGTTTGCATATCAGCTTTGGAGGGCATCTGCATATGTGGGTTTAGTGTTCCTATGTGTGGGTGTTGGTGGTGTGGATTTTGAAGGACTATGTGTTGCTTGAGGTATAGTGCAGGTGTTAACCTTCTCCTCTTGACTGTCTAGCACAAGCTTGGCTGGAGAGAGCTTTGCTTCCAGCTTGGTTATATAAGTGCATCTCTCGCAGGCTGCAGTGTTGGGTGGTAGGAGGAGAGGGTTGTCTGTGCATATGAGGCAATTGCTGCATTGCCCCACTATGCCCAGATTCACCAGGTGGACAGGAGAAATCACTGGAAGCTGATGCTTGGACATGCCTGGTTTGGCGTTTCTTTTGTAGGGTGCAAGAGCTGTTTTCCCTTATCTTGGCATAGTACTTTGCAATTATAGGCTGTTTAGTGCCTACGATTAATTTCTCCTTGTAAAGAAGGAGAGTTGAGTGCTTGTATCAGTTTAAGGCTTCCTAGTCCTTTCCTGCAGGTTATAGAGCAAGTGCTAGGCACTGGGATTCAGATTTTAGTGCAACTACTGAGAATCCAGGTAGTTCTAATGGAAACTTTGAAGAGCAGACATTTTGGTAACGGGAATAGTTTAACCTTAGCCCTGTGGTGCTGCGTGATGTGCAAAAACATGCAAACGTGTTTTTAAGCCTGAAAGTTGAAAGGGATAGAAATTAGCCCCACATGGCCAATAAAATTGCACTTTCAGAGCTGGAAACCACTCCTCAAGTGTTAGATAGGCTGTACAATGCTCACTACTCTCATTAGTAAGCAGTAGGACCTCCCTCCCACAGCAAGGTCTGGAATAGCTCTGAATACAGAAACTGAAGTCCTGAAACCAGCAAAGCCTGGGATCTGGACTATACTAGTTAGAAAAGGTGGGAAACAAGCAAACAGGATACTTTTTTTATTTTTTGGTTAAAACAGGCTAAACAATCCAATAATACAGTAAATAAGCACAGAAAAGGCTAACACACTTAAGTGTGTAGACTTAAACAGTAAATGCAATTAAAAACTTAGCAAAATTAGCAATTTCAACTTTTAAAATGAAGCAAGGCAAGTGCACAAACTGAAAAACAATTTAAGAGGCAGAAATACAGTAGAGTAAGTAGCTAGTCTATTTTTAAAGCTTTCTGAGAAGTGTAGTTAACAAAAACGATCAAAAGCAGCAAAAATCAAGCAGTTTAAGCCAAAAGTACTTGCGGTTAGCTCAAAATGTCTCTCTTTCTCATTTCTGGTTCTGTAGTTGTCTGAGAAAGCCCAAACAAGATCTGCTAATCTAAAACAAGCTCAAACGCGAGCAAACACAGAAATATTTTGTAGTTGTCTCTAAGCTTACTGGAGAGATTGCTGATGATATGTATTACTTACAAATCCCATGCAGCTTACATTGGGATGGTATAATTCCTGTAACTTTGTTAATATACATCAAGCTTTATAAGACAGTTTTCATGACTTAACAGAGTGACTGTGACTGATACACAATGTGCTAATGGTGCTGCTCAACTCTGTTATGCGCCGAGATATTCTAAGTTCACTGAGGCATATTTATATAGTACAGGGTTATCCACAAATTTTATGATGTTATCTATGAAATGCACTGGATTCTGCAAACTTTACAGAATATGTCCCTAGATATGCAGTTATAGCTTTTTATACATCTAGTAATTATGTGTGCCTTAACACCTGTATTGCATAGGCCTCAGATAACTAAACACTTCTCGATAATCTGTTAGATTCTAGAAACATTCCTTAGTAATCTTGTATGATGGGGTGACTCTTCTGTCACCTATCTTAACCCATTAAGCAACAATCCGATATGAATGTCTCAGGGATAAACATGGGTTTGAATCATTGATGTTATTTTATATTTCACTAATGACTAATCATGAACAGATATGGCATGTACTAGCTTGTTGAGTTATGCAGTATAGCTTTTTTAAACATCAGGCAGGCAGGAGGTGCATTAACACCTATAGCACTTCACAGATGACTACGAATATCCACAAAGCTTCTGGAAACATCCCAGTTCTGTCAGTCTGGCTGTATGCGTACCTCATTGCCAATAAATAGAAATCTTAGCTGTACATCCATATTAGCGGAATATATTGAATTGCATTTTAACATTGATTGACCTCCTACACAAATGAAATGGTGATGAATGTTTCAACATTAATGAACATGCTTTTTCTGTCTGTATATGTTTGTGAAGTGCATACACAAGTTCTGTTCCAGTGCCTGAGATGGTGAATTCTGCATTGTTACAGCTTTTCCTTAGTGCTGTGACCAGTGTGATACCATTCAGTCAGGACTGCATGGTGTTCTATTTAAAATGCACACCACATGATAATGTTGGCCTTTTATTTTACCAGTCCCAAACCATGTTTTTGAACCTTCCCTACATAGTCATACAGTTCAGTTATTTAAGCTACATAAGTCCATGCAGATGCAGCCAAGATGGATTAGCTAGGCAGGTAGGTGTTAGGTTTGGAATGCAAACTTAGATGAGAGTTGTAGGTTTAAATCTGTGTTCCTCCTGTTTGTATACAATACTCCTCATGTGTGACGTATTGACAGTGGCACAGCAACGATTGAATCTGCAAAATGTGAACTTGTATGTTATGTCAAGACTATAGAACATGTGATGCTCAGTGTTTAAGTTTTACATAGTGAACAATATATATAATCAACTGACAGAATCATTCCATGCTATTAAGACTTATTTTTTCCTTTTTGCAGGTGATGAGGACAGAACCAGGAATTGGTCTTGTGTATTGAGTGGATGCATAGGCTGGAGGAGCATCAGAAGGAAATAGATGTGTTCTAACCATAAATATCTATCTTCACAGAGGCAGTCATAACATAACATTGTTTAATGGCTGTTTTTGCTTGCACAATCAGGCAGATTAGTATTAATGTAATACTACCCATAATGCATCTGCGCGGTAACAGTAATAATCACTGATTTCATGTGAATAACATTATAGATGTCTTGCTAAATTTTACTTCTGAGTTATAAGCAGGGTATGTTTGAGAAAACAATTATTTTTCTTTTTGACCACAACCTAAATGACAGGATCTGTGTAACTGTCGTACCACTTTTACCTTGTCTAGTTCATAAATAAGTTACCGTGTTGTTACCTCTGCTGTTTTAAAATTGATTATGAGATCAGTAGATGATTTCTAGTATGTACTTCAGTTCAATATAGTATGCAGTTCTGTAGTAAACAACTATGATGTATTTTATAACAGCAGATGTAGTAAGTCTGTATACTAATATACAACATTGTCATGGTTTAGAAGCAATACAGCATTTTTAGGGGATAATCCCAGAACACATTATATTAAAGAACTACTACATTTCTGTCTAACGAATAATATCTTTGAATTTGACTGTAATCTATATAGACAGAATAAAGGTACAGCAATGGGGGCAGCCTTTGCCCCAGTATATGCTAATTTGTTTATGGGGTTGGTGGAGAATGCACATATATACAGGAGTACATTTTTCAGAAAACATGTTATTAAGTACTTCAGATTTATAGATGATTTGGTATTTATATGCCAAGGGGGAAATAATAAAGTAATGGAATTTGTACAGTATCTTGACGAAAATAAATATGACATTCAATTTGATGGAGTACAAGCAGGTTTAGAAGTAAACCTTTTAGATATAACCTTAAAAGGAAGATTAGGGACAAAGATATAAACCAGAATACATAGGAAATTTGATCGGGTTAATTGGATGTTGCATGCTAGTAGTTGTCATCCTAACCATACATTAGCTTCCATTCCTTATGGAGAACTGTTAAGAATAAAAAGATTGTGCAGTGATGGAAATGAAGCATGAAATGAAGCTAGAAAAAGTGCAGTTTTGTTTATAAATAGGAGCTATAAACCAGATGAAGTGCTAAGAAGTTACACTAAAATTTATGATAATGTAGGAGAAAGGACTCAAAAATTAAGTAGAAAGAATACAAAAAATTATAGGAATGTGAAAGAAACATCAATGAATAATTCCTTGTTTTTTGTTTCTAAATATACCCTTTTTTCAGATAGGTTTAATGAATTAGTAAGAGGGTATTAGAAACAAGTGAAGAAAGAGGTTCCATCACTTTCTCAAATGGAATTAAGATTCTCATTTCAAAGGGGACGGAACCTGAAAGATTTCTTGGTTCACAGTAAATACTTTAAACCAAAGGAAAGAGTTACAAAAAGTGTGACACAATTAGAAACCTTCCTGTGTGGAAAGTGTTCCGTTTGTCAGTATATTACAACAAGTTTTGATAAAATAAAAGGAAAAACAATTGAGACTCAGGGAACTTATACTTGCACAAGTAGAGGAATCATTTATGCTATAGGTTGCTCATGCAAAAAATATTACATGGGTGAAACTAAAAGAAGCTTAGGTGAAAGGATAAAGGAACATATTAGAGATATTAAGAATAACAAAATTATAAGTCCTGTAGCAGAACATTTTAATAAAGTACATCTGGGGGATGTCAAGAACTTGAAAGTAACAGTTTTGGAACAGGTTTTACAGCAGTTTGGAAATGTAGTAATGCTGAAATATTTATTAAGGAAAAAAGAATCTATTTTCATTATTAAATATGATACTTTACAGCCAAATTGTCTGAACAGGGAATGTAATTGGCAAAGTTTTGTTTAATGATGTTCAATGATGTTTTAACTTTGAGATGAATTAAGCTTTAATTTTAATGAATTGATTGTAATTAATTAATTGAAGGAAGTGATGTTAATATATAAAAAAGGAGGTTTTAGTAGAAAAGAAATTTACTCTGCACAGGCTGATTGTGGCCGAGGCACTAAGAGAATTTTATTAAATAACGTTTGGTGAACGGAAGAGCTTTGATTTCACTGGTCCTTTTCTTTGTTGTGTGGTCGTAACTATGATGGATTGTCTGATACACACTTGGCATCCTTTTTTATGATTGTTGTGCACAAACCCAATCCTCTTAATTCCTGTCTGCTTGTTAAATATTCACCCATCATTAGAGTGTTTAAATTAATCAGGTACATAGATAAAAATAACTACGAATGTAGGTAGTGACAGTTCACTGTGTGGAGTAAACTGAACTGGTAGATATCATAGACTGTCACTGTGTTTATTATTGTCAAGTTTTTCTGAAATGTTGTACTGCATTCTGATTCTTTGATGTTGTGATGTCAGCCATTAACCATGTTGCATTGCTCATCTCATTTCAATATAGCTATTAATATTTCCACTGCTTGTTCTTCCTACTATATATTGTTAAGAAACATCTGTTATTCATGGGAGATCCAACTGTTACCTTAAGTTGCACATAAACCTTAGTTACACTTGAGCTTAACTCTGCTGTGGACAAGGCAACTCAATTGTGTCGGGCATACATACAAATAATGGTCAATGGAAATTATGTTATTCTGAGAGAATGTCTGCATAGCTATGTTGTAAGGTATATGTTAAAAGTTTTATATCGTAGGACTCATTCAAAATGTTATGCTATCAGTGTCACTGGCAGTTTACAGTACAGCAATCGCTTTAAATGTAGATATGCATCATACTTAATCTGTCACAATATACATGTGTTCTGCTTTTGTACATGTTTGTTTTTCAGGCATACTGATTGGCTGTTTCATACTTGAACAGTTAATAGCAGCATTTTCTCAGATAAACTGTATATTGCATGACATGTAATGCACCGGAGGAGAGTAAGGGCACTCTATGATGGACATAGTGTCCCACACATGGCCTTCTATTGATATCAACTATGCACATTGATAACAGGACATTGAGAATGTTGCATTATCCTGACCGTACACCTGCTACCCTCAGTTATTTATATTATGCAAAGTATAAAGGCACATTATTGGCCATATTGTCTGATAAATATGTTTAAGTGACATTTGTATTGTATTGTGATATGCATTCAACAAACATGTCACAGTTAGTGTCATATGTTTGTCATGTTAACAGTATAACATATGTATTTCATAGTATTCAGGTGGCCATCACATTTTATAACAAGATGTATTGCACATGAATGTATAATTGACAGCATTTTTTTACATTCTTATGTATTGAAATGTCATGTATCATATAGTGTTACAGTTGCATATGGTCATACATTACTATAATGTGACATAATGAACTGTTTCCACTCCTAGATCGTGTCAGTTTATGTTATGTAGTCCTAAATGTAGATGAACACAGATTCTGTATAATTTTGGGGGGAGAGTTTAACCTTGACAGAGCATGGGACTCATGGCAGCTTGGTAATTGGACAACAGAAAAGATAACATGCCAGACCCCTGACAGGCAACTCAGAGTCAGAGAACTAGGATTATGATTAGATGAATGATGACAATGATGACAGACCTGAAACTGTAAGCGCCATCATTCCTGCTACTTGCCATCAGAGATGTTAACCACTGGGACAGGAGACAATTTATGGGACCAGATCTGGGAAGTGATGATGGACATCTTTCAGATGCAGATGAGGGACCTGATGTGGAATTTCTTTCAGGACATGATGCAGACCAAGCTTGACTCCTTCTGAGAGATTGCATGCGAGATCATTCTTGATGTTGTAACTAATAAGGCTGGGCCCTCAGGATCTTAAGTATTGTTTGTGTGATCCAAGTGTGTAATGCTGCCACCATAGTGCTTGCACTTTCACAAAATGTAATGTATAGGCACAATTGTGTGGACATAGCATATTGCTGTTATGCATAGTGGATATGCATACAACCATACACTGTAGAAATTGTGTCATAGGTGGCATTAGGTTACACATGTCATATGAGAAACATTAACGCACTAGGCATGCATTAAACAATTACATTTACATGATATTCTGCAGTTAATGCATTGCTCCATAAGGGTAGGGGTGCTGCACCTTACTTTTGTGTGTGTGTGTGTGTGTGTGTGTGTGTGTGTGTGTGTGTGTGTGTGTGTGTGTGTGTGTGTGTGTGTATGGGATAATGAATATTATGTTGTGATCCTATGAATTTTTCTGTTTACTTGTTGTACATTACTGTGTTTGTGTAACATGTACACAGACATGTTTAGCACACATGCTATCTATCCATGTGACATACACTAGCCATTTGCTCCAATGTTGGTGGGGTGGACTTCCACACCATTCTATGTGGCAAACATATGCATGTGCAATGTGTTCCTTTATATACAGTTGTCCAACTTTACTGTGTGCTTATTTGTTTTGCTTGCATTTTCTTACCGATGTGGACCTATGTCAACCTCCCTTCCCTGTTTTACCTTTGTCATATATGTTGTACATATACAGGACATACATTTAACATTCTCTTCATTAGCATCATTGTCATGTAGTTTCATTGTTAAAATAATAGCTTGTGGAAGAATTTTGCCATTATACACATGCAAAGCACATGTAGGCAATGTCATTTTTCTTGTTGTATTTGTGTTTTGAGTACTAAACAGGACTTTTTTTTAATTTTATTTCTAGGCACAAGCTGTCAGTCCTTATCTAGAATTATGTGTGCTATAATTGCTGATTATTATTCCATGTCAGTGTTGTGTGTATTTGTACTGATGTTGCTTTCTGATAGGATTATGTTTATCCAATGCAGGTCACACGTATGACAAACACCTGTGTTGCCTCTGACATTGCATATGTCTTTCACATATGTAGTCTTTCAAATATACTTAGGTTATGTACACATAGTTCTGTATTACGCTGACACATACTTTGTTTGCTACAGCTTTTTACAGATTTGCTAATTCATCCTGCAGCTTTGCTTACACTTGCACTGCTGACAGACTTTATTGGATTCAATATCCACTGTATACTGCAATCACCATTTATTTCACCATAACCCACTACTGCTGTCAGTCATATAACTTCAGGTGTGCCTGTCACATAGCTTACATATCGGCACTACATAATGCATAGGTGCATAAGTATTTTTGCATTGCACCATGGCTGGTATGCATCCCTGCTCTGCTTGTCCATTTTCTTTCACTCATATTGTACAACGTGCTGTCTGTGTAATTTTAGTCTTCTTAATGTTTTTCCAACCTTTGTCTGTCATGTCTTGTGATATTTTTATATGTTTATCCCTGCTGTTTTTCCCTCCTCCTCATCTTTCCCATTTCTTCTATTTTCCCCAAAAGTGGCCCATTCTCAGAAAAAAAAACATAGCCATGGCCCTCTGACTATCCCTCAGACTTTATTTCAGCAAACCCCTTGTGTTTCCCTCTTTTTCACCTTTATCCTACATCTGCTTTTTTAGTTTCCTTTTTCCCTGTGTGTCTGTGCGTACGTGTGTGCTACTTGTGTTCCCTACATGGGTCCCACACTCATTGTTAGCTACTGTTAGCCTTGGCAAAGTGGCCATGATTGCTCTTTGCCTTAATCATTTTTTATGTGGAATTTTGCAGATCTTGTCAGATTCTATATACTATAATTAATGTATATGTGTGTGTGTATATATATATATATATATATATATATATATATATATATATATATATATATATATATATATATATACATACACACAAACAAGCATTAAGTTGAAATCTATAACTGTTTGCAAATATTCACTTGAATGTTGTTACATGGCAAAATATTTTCAACTAGTGGATGGTTTGCTGCAGATTTGTCTTCTGTTATTGATTTAATGTTTTTATTCGGGTTGTATAATTTCAGATGATAGACAGTGATAATGCAGAGCCCATTTTATGAACTAATTGTCTGGCCATATACAGATTTGCTGTGAATGCTTGAGACTGTATTTCGATAGTGGGATATATCTGTTTTGTGCTAAGTTATTCGATGTACACTAAGGCATATTAGCATAATACTTGTTTATCTGTAACTTTTGCTTGGAATTTGGAAAAATGTAGCAGATTCTGCAAACGTTATGGAATTTGGACCTCAATCAAATGTATATTCTATAGACATGTCAATAGCATGCTTTGTGAAGTCATTCTTAACATTGCACCTACTGATGCCCCATCAATGTTCTTTTATGTATTCCTTAAATTTCCAATTTGGTTAACCAACATATGATCAATTGCAGTAACCGTTAAGTAAATAAACTGAATTCTGTGAGTCACAACCACATTTTTGTTGTATCTTTCAGCTTTTCCCGGTTAGGGGTCACCACAGCGGAACTCCGGTCTGCTAATGATTGGCAATAGATTTTTACGTACCGACTTGCCAGGCCTGATGCACAACCTTCAATGAAGGTATGCCCATTCACGCATGTCTCCACACAGAAGACACTTTAGCTGAGAATCAAACAGGACAACGTCTTACTGTGAAGTGACAACGCTACCACAGCACCACCACCGCAGCTGTAACCAAATAATTAAATTTAAACATTTTCCTGTTGCTGTATGCCTAACACAAAAGCTTGAGTTCGGATGGCAAGCACCATACAGAAAGGTATCAATACCTCACTTATTCTCAACATTTATTTATAGGAATATATCACTAACAGTAAGAATTTGTCTATTACAGATGCTCCCAAGTAGTAGATCACAATGCACCTGCTAAAAAAAAACAAGTTTTCAATCTCCCATTTCTAAGTAGTATCCTTCTCAGCACCTGACCCTATAAAACTGTGTACCCTTACCCAAGCCTAAACTCAAACACTAAACTTTCCACCCAGTTGCCAGCCTGAGTACTTGCTCCATTACCATAAAGCTCAACTCCCTCTCCCTAACTCTAAAGTCCGTGATTGCTCCTTACACCTAAAAAATCCAACTGCCCTCCCTAAACATAAATTCTCCAATTGTTGTTTCCTAACCATAAAACCTCCTCCCACTCCCTAACCCCAAAACGACTTTCCTGTTCCTTAACCCTAAAACTCCTTTCTCAATCCCTAGCACTAAAATCCTACTTCTACTCCTTAATCCTAAAATTCCCTTCTCTGTGCCTAAAATGCTGTCCTGCTGCCTTCCAAGGTGGCTAGTTTGAGCTCATATTCGAGTCTGGATGTGAACAGCAGTCTACATTTGTTCCAAGGCACTCAAATGCCTGACTTAGAGGCAGATGTTTTTGACCACTTTGGACTGGAGTACTTTAGCATTCCCTAAGATTTGTCCTAAAAAAAGCATGCTGTGCAGGCCCTAAAATCTCTTTTATTCTGGCATCATCCATCAGTATTGACTAGTATTTACTCAAAAGCATTTAATAGTTTGCAGTTTATTGTGTAATAAAAGAACACTTGTTTAATTGTTAGAGCACCTCTGAGTGTTGCACAGTATTATGCCCACAAAATCTAACTTTCCACAAATCTTCATGCTTTCTGTATTACAGTTAATAGGTAGGCTCTGTTAGCAAAGCATTTAACTGAGATGCATGTAGAACATAAAAAACACACACAAAAAACCCACACACAAAACAAGAAAATGCATCTTGACCTCTATTTCTATTTATTACAGTTAGGGTAATTTTCTAAAAGGACACAGGGTTACCAATCTGGTAATGTGGTAACTTTTTGTTCCTTTCTATGAATATGATATTTTTATGTACTTTCATCTTAACATACCAAAATATCTAGGAAAGAAACAGTTAACAAAAGTTGAATAAAAGGAAAGTCTAAGGCGGTGGCATTGATATCTGTATACATCTGAAAATCCCTGGTGTATACAAGAGTAGAACTGCTGGTTGAAGGTCACTGTGCATGTGTGTGTGTGTGTGTGTGTGTGTGTGTGTGTGTGTGTGTGTGTGTGTGTGTGTGTGTGTGTGTGTGCATATGTATGTGAACATGCTTATGTATGCATATGTGTGTCAGTGTTTGTGTGTGGTGGGGCATACTGGAGTTGAGACAGACAGGAAAGTATGTGTCTGTGTTTGTGGGTGGGGGGATTCAGACAGAGAAAATAGTACACATGCGTGTTGATTAATGCATGTGTTGCTGACAGGAAAAAAACACATTTGTGATTTTGTGTCTGTGTGTGTGTGTGTGTGTGTGTGTGTGTAATTGTGTGTGTGAGCATGTTTGTGACTTTATAAATCACTGTATGCATGGCAGAATTTTATACCTAATCTGTTTTATTTCTGCACAGTCTGCCTGGCTTTACTTTCAAAAACGTACTTATTTGTCAGTATGCTGCTGCACAGCATCTATGCTGATTTATTATTTTTTGTCTGTGCTGTAAAACCCTTTGCCATTTATGCAACAACAGAGTCTTTGTGTACACACATCACTCTGAATATGGTACACAGCACCCTAGTGGGACTTAGGGTTACCACCTGTCCCTCTTTGCGAGGGACAGTCCCTCTTCGGGCAGTTGTGTCCTGCAAAAAAAACTAAAAAATGGCAAATGTCCTGAGATTTTAGGACAAAAATATTTCCTAAGTTTTCTTTAGTAGTTGCATAAAACAGTTATTTTATGTCTGAAACACCTACATGTTATATGAAATAGCACAAACAACTCAAATGCTATCAGAATAAACTTTTATTTTGGCAAGAAAGTGAAGTTCTGTCTTTTGCACCGGCTGTGGGTATGTTTTATCCTGCAAAATCTCACATTTCTACAAAAAATGTCCCACTTTGGGCATTTGAAAAGGTGGCAACCCTAGTGGGACTTCAGATGTGCACCTCCATTTACAGTATATCAGATTCAGTTTTTCATAATAAATCATTAACAATACTTTGATTCATACAAAACCTGCTTTAAGGTTATACTATGTCAAATTATGAATGGAAAATACCATTATAATAACTTCACCTAAGGAAAGGAAAAACCTGTATATTTTGATGAAGAAGATATTTTGATTTGCAGTAGACAGCCTTAAAATAAACATGTGATGAAAGAGCTGGTTTGCAATGACGCAGAGTGAGAAATATTACATAAAATGTGACCTTCTGTGCACTGACAAATTGGATAACTTCTTTCAGTTCAGGGTGTGTCATCAGTAAACGATTCCAATTCATTGTTTCACTTGAAATGTGAGTAAGAATTTCCTCACCTTGGCATGAACTTGTTTCAAAGGGAGTTTCTTGGATAATGAATGTACGCAGTAACTGATACCATGATTACAAGTAGAACAGTGTTCTATTTTTTCCTTGGCTGAGTTTTTAATGCTGCTATAATTTCAGCATATACTATGTTTCAAGAAAGCGAACATAAATGGACTGTAAAACACAAAAAGGCTTGCCTTTTTAACGTTCATAACCATATTCTACCTATAAGCTTGAAAGCAGGTACCAGGAAAAGTTTCTGTTAAGAAAGAATTCAGTTAAAAAGTATATGGTGGATGCTGGATCCTGGTCTCTCAGACAGGATTCTGTTTCAGGCTGCATGAGAAGTGCATAAACGAAATCAGTTTATGCACCAGTACAGCAAACTACATATTCACAAATAACAACAAAGTACTTCAAATGGAGATGTGCAGTTTTATATGCATTTATCTCACTCTGCGTACAAAAATTCTCAAGGGAAAAGCTAGGCTTTTAATTATATTTCTTTGCCAGGACAAATGCTATAGCAGAAAATGATAGAGAAAGTTATGGCAAGTACATTGCTTGGAATTACTACTTTCTCTTGAATATGCTAAATAATCTAATTAGATCTTTTCATACCTGACCAACTCTGAGTTTTAAAATAATTTTGTAGACAAAGGGAAATGCACTTTCATATTACTTCACCTTAGAAGGACCTGCAAGCAAGGAAGAGAATGCTAATTAAATAGAGGGAGCATGTACAAAACTACACAAGTACACAACAAGACAGAATGGGAAATGTTCAGTTGGAGAATGATAGAAAAGTTTCATATTCAGACACTCACCATGCAACTATCATTGTTTTTGGGTATGCAATTAAGCCAACATGAAAGAAAACAAAATAAAAGAAAACAAAACAAAACAAAAGTTCACACAGTCAGCCCTTTAGTTACTCAGTTATAAATAATCTGCAGTTTCTCCAGGATACAAGAGCAAGAAAACTGTATTATACAAAAAGGCTTGTTTTCCCCTTTCTGTTTACATTGTATTTCAGATAGCATGTAGGTATGTGTCTTTCAAATGTGTATTTGTAATATTCTTAGTACCCTTTGGGGCAACTGAAAGTCATGTTTTCTACAAGCAGTAATTGGATGGTGTTGTTAGACAATTAGAGTTATACTGTCTATATCACATCAGATGCATCTATATGTGTGTAGCAAAATCAAGCTAGAGGAAGGGAATTTTGACCAGTGTAATATGGTATATGCTGAACTATAGAGTAAAACCCTGATGTCAGTGTACTCCCTTAAAGTGTTGAGCTAAACGCTAATAGGTGCAGTACTGACATACACATACCAACACACGGGTCTATATTAGATACTCAAAGTTACTGAACTTCGAATACGATATGGTCGACACGGAGACCTTTCAACCAATCGTGGACAAATTTCAACAGAATCAGGGACAAGCCACGAAAAAATCAGGGTCAATCAGGGACACTTTTAAAATATTAGTGCTATTAATTTGAAACATTGACAGAATCAGAGCATGTGAATTAATACACATTTTCTGAAGTAAAAGAAGTCTATAACTCTTAATTATTATCATTATTCATTAAGTGTAATTCACCACCTTTCCTCCAAAAGTCACTAGTTTTAGGAGGGATTAAAAGGGACAGAGCTAAAATTTTTGTCAAAATCAGGGACGTCCCTGAAAATCAGGGACAGTTGAGAGGTAGACACGATATCATCAAGTTCAGTAACATTGAATACCTAATATAAAAAGTAAAAAAACCTCAGGAAACAAAACGGAAATCTCCCCTTACGGAGATTTCCATTTACTTCTTCGATGTTCTGCGGTTTCACTGTTCACGTGTCGACAATGTCAGATTCGACATTGTCGGCTTTCGCGGATTCAATATAGACCCCACATACACACACACACACACACACACACACACACACACACACACACACACACACACACACACACACATGTACATATACAGATGCAACCCCCCCCACACACACACACACAAACACCACAACTATTATTAGAAATACTTCAGCTAAGTGAAGACTAGCTCAGTTAAACACAACTATCCAGTCTTCTATTTATTTATTTATTTATTTGCAGTTGGTTTACCAGGATAGTCCATTGGGTCAAAACGAACCCGTTTTCAATGGAGTCCTGGGGAGAAAAACTCCAGAAAAATATAGATTACAGTAGGTATTATACATGCTTAAACATTATAAACTTTCAAGTAGACAAGTTTAAGTACAATGTACAATGATTACAATTAATTTATACAGTGTTAAAACTAAAAAGGATTATACATAAAATCAAATTTCTAATGTAAAATTCTACTAAAGTTATTTCATAAAGAGAGTTCTCCATGTGAGAGGAAAAGTGTAGAGAATTCTTACACATTCTATGGTTATAGTAGGAATGTAAGAGGTATGTATAATGAGGGGGAGAAATCAAGGGTGTAAGCAGGACTAGGAGGAAAAGGGGATGTTTAATGTAGTTAAGTAGGGTGGGAGCAAGAGCATTCCCACTGGGAAAGTAGATGTGAATGAAGAGATTTTATGAACATGAAATGGTTAGAGATAGTGCGGATAGATGGAGGTAGAGAGTTCCAGAGACGTGCTAAACTATGTGAAAGAAGATGTTTGCCTGGGGGACGGGTTGGTTTGTACACTTCTAGTAGATTTTGGTTGTTGGACCTTAAAATTCTATGAGGTATGTGCATTTTGAAGACAGAAGAGAGGGAGGGACAGAGGGAGGGTTTGAAAATTAGTTTATGTGCAAGGGATAGTTGTGTGTAGGTAAGATTATTGGGTAGTTCTAGTCACTTTAGTTGTTGTAGAGAGGAGCAGTGGTGGGAGGAAGACTTTTGGTTGGTAGCAAACTTGTCGATTTTATTGTAGCAGGAGGAAATTTGTGTTTTCAGGGAGATTTGTAAGTTAGTTAGTAGTGGAGCTCCATAGAGAAGGGAGGGAATAAGAAAGGAAGTAGAGAGAATGATTTTAGTAGCAGTTGTGAGGTAGAGCTTTTGTCGATAGAGCATTGCTAGTTTTTGATGGTTTTTTTATGTTTAGTTGTAGATGGGAGTTGAATTTTAGTTGGTTATCAATTTGGACTCCAAGTAGTTTGGTCTCTGTCACTAGTTCTAGTGGAATGTTATTCTCACTAGTAATAAAGAAGTTGTTTGTATTGAGAGAGTTGAGTTTAGTAGGGGTGAATATCATTAATTTGGTTTTAGAGGTGTTGAGTGCTAGGTGATTTGTTCTCATCCATTTTTCAATGGTTGAAAAGGCATCTTGAGTTAGGTTTATGAGAGTAGGGATAGTTGAGGCAGCGCAGATAATGGTTGAATCATCAGCATATTGGATGATATTGGAGAGAGGGATATCTTTGTGGAAGTCATTTATAAATATATTGAAGAGGAGGGGACCTAATATGGATCCTTGGGGGACACCAGTTGGGGTGTTAAGAAAAGAGGAGGTTGCCTTTTTCCATTTTACTGCTTGATATCTATTAGTTAAGTAGCTAGAGAACCAGTTCAAAGTAGAGGAAGATAGGTTAAGTTTGGAGAGTTTGGTTAGAAGCAGACTATGTGATATAGTGTCAAAGGCCTTAGAGAGGTCAAGTAGAAGGGTAAAGACAGTAAGGCCAGAGTCCCTGGCTTTGTTTACAGTTTCAAGGAAGGAGAGCAGTGCTGTCATAGTGCTGTGATTTGGTCTGAATCCATGTTGTGTAGGAGAAAGTAGGTTATTATCTATGAGATATGGTAGGAGTTGAAGTTGGATGCACTTTTCCAGGAGTTTAGAGATGGGAGATAGGATAGCTATGGGGCGGAAGTTTGAAACATTGTTGTTATTGCCACCTTTATGTAAAGGTATAATGAAGGCCTTTTTCCAGATTTGGGGAACTGTCTTCTTGAATTGATCGGTTGATTAGTATGCTAATGGGGTAGGCAATTGCTTCAGCTGCTGAGCTGAGAAAGTAAGAAGGAATGTCATCAGGAGCATTGGTGCATGGTTTTAGTTTCTGAAGGAGTTTTTGTATGGTGGATGTGGGTATAGGTTTGAGAGAAAATGGGGGGAGTGTGCAGAGGGGGAGTTAGGGGTTGAAAAGGAGGGTGAAGGGAGAGTAGGAGAACAGGTGGATATTTGAGGGGATGGAGAAGATGGGGAGGGAGTGAGAGTAGGAGATGAGGTGGATGGTAAAGAGTTAGTAGATATGAGTGTGGCATTGGATGTAGTGTTGGTTTGAGTGTAGTAGGGGTAGGATGGAGGTGAGTTGGAGTGTGTGTTGTTGGAGAAGGAGGAGGTTAATTTAGAAATAGATTCAATGAAGAAAGAATTGAATTGAGTAGCTAAGTCTATATCAGTGGCATTAGGGTCAGGGGTTGGGGTGACTGTTTTACTGGGATGAAGTAGAGTGGAGATACTTTTCCAGAATTTTTGAGGATTTGTTTTGTTGTTGTTTTGAAGTAAGGAGAAGTAATTTTGATGGTCAGAGATGATAAGTTTTTTTACTCTGTTTCTAAGAGTTTTATATTCATTATGGATGAAGGGGGTCTTATTTTTCTGGTATTTTGCCCAGACTTTGTCTCTTTTCTGCATGGTAGCTAGTGTGTTTTTGGTGAGCCATTGGGCAGTTTTAGTTTTTATTCTTTTTGTTCTTAGAGGAGCATGGACGTCTAGTAGTTTTAGGAATGTGGTGTTGAAGTGAGCGACAGCGTTATCTAAGGGTAATGTTTTTAGACAATTCCAGTTTATTGTTTTTAGAGAGTTAGTAAAGGTTGATGGATTAAATTTTTTATGATTACGTGTTGTAATATAGTTATGGGTATGATGTTGGATTAAGGGGAGTCGGTGAGTGAAGATAGGTATGTGGTCACCAAGGGGGTCGGGAAGAGTTCCACTGTCTGAGAAATAGTGGGGATGAGAGACTAAGATCCAGTCCAGGATACTGCCAGTGGAGAGATGTTTTGATGGGTGTGTGATAGAGGTGATTAGTTGTGAGAATCTATGTAGGTTGATGTTAAGTGGGTTTGTGGGAGACTGAATGGAAATCCAGTTAATATTCATATCACCTAAGATTATAGTCTCATTACTAATGTTGTTGGTAAGCCAGGAGAGGATGTCTTCCAGTGTGGATACATTATCTCCTGGGGGGATGTAGAGTGAAACTATACATATGTGTTTGTGTTTGTTAACTTGAAGTAGTGTTATGAGTAGTTCTGCGTTTTTAAATTGGGGAGTGGGTTTGTTGTAGGGGGTAACTGAGGGGGAGGTTGAGTAGAAAAGAGCTACTCCTCCACCTTTTTTATGGGGCCTGTCTCTTCTGATGATAGAATAGTTTGGTGGGAGTATTTCTGAGTCTTTTATATGGGGCTTTAACCATGTTTCTGAGATGGATAAGATGTCTGGTTTATGATGTGTTAGCCAAGCGTGGAGTTTTGGGACTTTGTTCACTATACTCTGAGAGTTTAAGGCAGTGAGTATTATGGATTTGTCCTTAATTGTTGAGGAGGGGGGCCTAGGTTAGGATGGATATCACCTGATAATAGATTGCTAATGGGAGATAGGGTTAGGTTGGAGAAGTAGTAAGCCAGTTTAGAGAAAAGGTCAGGTTGTATTCTGCTTTTGTAGGATTTAAAAACTGTTATATGTAAAGGGTATTTCTGAGTGGTTATACGTTTAAATGGAAAAAGTACAAGGTTATTTAAGGGGCATAGATGGGGACAAATTGGGATGTTTGAGTGAGGTAGTATGGGGCTAAAATGGTTAGTTACATGGTAGGATTGGGAATGGTTGGAAGAAGTAGGCTGTGTAAGGTGGTAGATGTGGGTTAAGGTAAAGAGTAGAGTTAATGAGATGGGGAAGAATGTGGGTTGTAGAGACATGTTGGAAAGGAGGTAACTTTAGTTGTTAAGTAGTTGGTAAATTATGTTTGGAGGTGGTAAAACAAAATGTAAGGATTTTTAGAGATTAGGTAGAGGAGAAATGTGAAAGTTGTAAAGTGCAGTGGGGGATGTGTTATGGGGCTGGAAGTTGAGGTGGAAAAAGGTTATTTGAGGCTAGGTGGTGTATCTAAGGGAAGTAAGTAAAAATAGTGTTAGTAGTTGAAGGAGTGTGTGTACTGGAGAATTAGAGAATAGATGGATTAAGATCTGTGGTGTCTATTAGAGGTGAATGAGGTAGAGCAGGTGGGAAGGGTAACGGGTATGTCTAGAGTAGTGGAGGGTGATTGGATTATGATCTGAGGGGGTGTGGTTAATGTATGGATAAAGTTAGAGCTGCTGGGGGCGGGTGGGAAATGGGGGCAGGGTAGGGGAGTGGAGTGAGCCCGCAGGGCGAACGGAGCGGGAAGAACTAAAGGAGTCAGAAGAGGATCAGAAACCTATCAGTAAGTGTTAATTAGCAGAAGGTAAGTAGTGGGGACTTAGAATTAGTGGGTTGTAATGGGCTGGAATGTAATAATAGTGAGGGAGAAAAGGAAAGTAGTAATAAAAAGTGTTAGAATGTAGCAGAGAGAGAGAAAGAAAAGTTGGAGTTTACAGCGAAAGTTGGAGTAAGTGAGTAGCAGTAGGTATTAGTGTGGGGAGGGTGCCATCTAGTGGACAACAACAGAATTGCACTTTGGTACACCTGGGCCAACCCAGGTCGGGGTTACACTGAAGGGAGGAGGGAGCAAGTCAGGGAACTAAGTGAGGGGGAAGAATGGGATAAGAAGAAAGGGGAGTTTGGCTGCTGGCTATCCTGGCAGAGAGCAGAAAAAGCACCTAGCAGGGTATACAGACTATATTAATGCAAGGTCTGGCAGCAAGTACATCTATATTAATGCAAGGTCTGGCAGCAGTTACACATACTTTCTTAGATTCTGGGAGAAGCTTCGTGGAGGCAGCAGGGTATGCTGAAGTTGTTTAAGCAATTTGCTGGGAGTGAAGAATATTACTTTAGGTGTGGTGTCCACCAGGCTGTAATCACAAGGGGTAAGCCAGGATGAGAAAGCTGGAGGACAAGAGAAAAGTGAGAAATGAGTTGTACTATAGTAGTTAGTAACACAGTATCAGTTGAGCAGTAAGCACAACAAACAATAATTATAGAAGTACTGACATTTAATAAATCACATTGGAAATCCTAGGCAAGAATAGTTTGCGTATAAAACTACACAGTGTTACAATTGCTAACCCTAAATGGCCCTGAACAGCCTTTTGTGCACTATAGCAAAAGTGGGGCAGTTCTTTTAGTTCTACAGATATGGGTCGCTGTTTGTAGAGAACATTTACAGCAGAAACGGAGCTTGAGTGAACGCTCCGTTTGCGCACAGGTTCATCTAGAGAAGCTGGGCAATGTCGCTGTAGTTATAACTGTTAGAACAGCGTTGGAAGCGTTGCACAGAAGGGGAAATAGACTGAACACCTTTAAAAGGCTCTGAGCGATAATACGAACGCTCGGTTGTTCACAGGTTCATTACAAAAGGCGGGCAAAGTCCCGGGGATTAACGTTTAAACAGTGTCAGCTGTAACATGCAAGTTAAACAATATAGGAGCATAAAACCTTCCGTTTCACAAATATGCCCTGGTATCCTGGCCGGACAATATCATGTAGGTCAAAACAGTGGATAGAGCAATTAAGTATGTAAACAGAATCAAGAGAATACACTATCCATTTAAGCAGTATGCATAGCTGGCTAAGCGACAGAAGTCGCAATACATTAAACAGTTCTAAGCTTCCAAACTGCACTGTTAATACACTTTACATAGCAAATTAGAAGTGCTGTGGTCGCATAGCAGCCCGAGTGTAACTAGGCACTGTGTGACCCTGATTAGACAGTTTGCGCTTAAAATAACAATTTACTCGTACAATCACAGTAGCAGGCAGTAATCACTAAAGAGATAATACTATTATAGTTCATTTCATAGCAGACCATGGAGGCAAACAGTGTTATAGTTCATTTCAATGGCAGACCACAAGACATAAACAATAGATACAATGATACAACAGTAATAGTTAGCTTACCGAGAGGTGAAGGCGCTCAGCCAGGGACGCACAGCAGCCGAATACAGGCGAAGTTTAAAAATGGCGCCCACAGCTGTGGGGGAACTTTTAAAAACTCCAGGAGGAAGTTTGGGAGGAGGGGGAGGAGTAGGGATAGGGGAAATCAGGTACAGACCGGAAGGACTGAATAATTAGGCAAATAGGAGATTAGGATACAGCATTCACAATGGATGTGTCTGCGTATGTGATAGATAGATAAATGCATTCAGCACGTGGGAAAGGAGACCCAAGAGTATAGTTAGATAGTGGAAGATAGATATTTTCTAATGGTTGTCCTGGTAAACTGAGAAGAGCATAGCTGACCTTTACAAATGGAGCCAACATGTCTTATATGATCTCACTCATTTGATCATTTGTGCCTTTGTTTCGCCTGATTTCAACTGAAAAGAGTATTAGTTCCTCTAATCTCTAGTTGTATTAGATTCCCACCATCTTGTGGATCTTTCAGGCATTTTACTGTGAACACTATTGTTTTGATATAGATCTCTGAATTGAAGTTTTTGAGACAATATGTGAGCTGTTAACTGTGGCTGTGATTCAGAAGGGTCTGTACTGCAACAATTCTATAACAGCATGGATACCATATGATCCATAAAATGTGTGGGGCATGATTCTTGGATCAACTACGTGTAAATATGTCTCATACAGTGTATTTTGGGATTCAAGGCTATTCTCAGAAGGGGCCTGGCTTGTATATGACAACAGTAACAATATGTACAGTCTTTCACATGTATGTAGTCAGTGAGTGAGACAAGTGCTCTGCGGAATATACATGGTACTGTGATATGGGCAGTCTTTGTACACACAGCAGATCAGAATATGTAATGACCTCTTCTTAAGCTGTGACCAAAAGCAATAGTTTGCTTCTGAGAAATGCCTTTGACTCATATTCAAGGATTAAAACAGTAGGATTAGGTCCAAAGATGGCAGTACACATATGTTTATTCATTTATAGTCACATTACCCAGGTAGTATTACTGTTGGGAGTGAAGCATGCATACTCATGGGTACAGCAGACCACCTATTTGATACAGAGTGTAGAGATGGTATTCCCGAGGTTCAAAACAGGGCTGGTAACAAGACATTTACAGTAACTGTCTCATATGGTATGGATTTCACCATCAGAGGCTCATTAAATGCCTCATTCTACAGACAAGCTTGCCATATACATGTATTCATCTCTTTTCTGATGTTCTTTGTGTTTCACCAACCTCAACGGCCTCTCTCTGTCTTTTTCTTTGCATTTTTTTCAGAATTCTGGTAGTCAGATGGCTAACCAGTGTTATTTTTGGATAATTAAACCAAGAACCGAAATATTTAGAGGCAAAACTGTACCGACGACATATAGTGCGCTGATTAAATAAAGCACAAAACCGACAGCAAGGTACGTCGTGGTCAAGGCCTAGGCAAGGAATACAGTACAAATGAAAATCTTTATGAGGTATTTGGTTCCCAC
This sequence comes from Protopterus annectens, assembly GCF_019279795.1. Classification (NCBI taxonomy): domain Eukaryota; kingdom Metazoa; phylum Chordata; order Ceratodontiformes; family Protopteridae; genus Protopterus; species Protopterus annectens. The sequence goes on from NC_056731.1 coordinate 515,247,269, forward strand.
AAGTAATGCAATTATTAAATTTTACTGACATCAGTAAGGAGCAAGAAAAAGTACTTAACTTTTAAGTTGAAGACTTTGGTTCTGAAACTCGAAAACAAAAATTTCAGGAGTTGGCCGACCGGCACTTGCGAACTGCTTCTGCTTCGGGAACCACACAGCAAGAAAGACTGATGTAATGGCATCAGCTGCATGTTTTATATCCCTAATGACCTGACGTCATGGAAAAAGGGACAGCAACCGACACAGGACCCAAGATTTTGTTAATCAGGCTGACTGAGGGCAACCTGCCAGCAGATTACCCAAATGTAATGACTGCAACAGTGAATACACTTGAACATCTACATTTATGTTAAGTGTACACAACTGTACATTTGTCATCACCAAAGTTGATAACAGCATCCAATTATATGTCATGTGACTGAACTTTGCATACTTATGGTAAGTTAGTTAAGCCTTGAAGGCTGTAAGGCCAAGGCACCAACAATTAGTTTTGGCTTTTAGTAAAAGAAGTGTAGCTTTTGTATACTGTTATTTGTACAACTTTTCAGTTGGTTTAATCAGTTAAGGATTTGTTTAAGGCTTGCTGCACACCTACAGCAATATGAAACCACTGTTGTAGTCTGTTGATTGCTATTAGCATGTTGCTGCTATTGCTCTAAATTTAATTACTGCTTGACAGTTACAGAACCATAACCCTCTTCATCCTAATGTTTTGCAACAGCCCCACCTTTTTCCCATTTTGCACATGGAGTTAGGGTGTCACATCAATAGTGACCATCACTTAGAGCAGATGTTATTCGTCGACATCTTAAAATAGGATGTGTGTACTCTCTTATCAAGGGAATGAAAACTGTCAAACTGATGATTACTCAGAACTAGTCAGGACAGAATATAATAATTTGACGTAATACAGCTGTCACTAAGTGATTTGCCTAAGGCACTATATGGTATAAGGTTACACTCTATCACTGTTCCCTGAAATGCAGACTGCCACTGTGGTAATATTTCCTTGCAGTACACTTTAATCTGAGTTTACTTTGATTTTGAGAATTAGCAGGAAGCAGAGTGGCTGTAACTTCATGTGAACATTTCAGTTGCTCAATGTTCTGTGACTCAAGAGTATGAATATGTACAACAGTGTCAATATAATACACTTAATGTGAACTTATGTAAATGAGAAAGGGGAGGACTGCTCTACAGCAAAATGGATATGTCACTTCTCAATACAGTAACATCATTCTTCACATCAATGTTTGGCAAAATCTGATTGAATGACAAAGAGAAGATGTTATGTGGTAACAGTTTTACATAATAATGTATTACAATAAGTTGTGTGTGCTAAGAGCAATTGTGCCAGTTATTAGGTAAACAGAAGGATGGCCAGAAAACCCGAGAACGGTTAAGCAGTAGTTAGGATGTCTATTAAAAAAGAACAGACAGAACCAGCAGGAAGATAATGCAAACAGAGTCCATGCCTGATTAATTTGAATTATTCAGAGTGATCCCATGTTTCCCTGTATTAGAGTGCTTCTTTTTAACACAGACAGCTTGCCGCTGAACAAATCTTGTTGTACTTTCTCATGTTTCACTGCATATGTAAATTCATTACTGATTGAATATGTGGACTCAGTGATACATTTATAACACACTTTTATATAATGTCATGTATCTAGATACCACACATCGTAGAATGTAAAGTGTTCGCTATATAATAACAATGAGAAAAGAACGGCTGAACCTAGTGCTTAGGTCACTTTGCCTGAACATTAGTCCTGTAAACTGACCTCATGCATAGCTACCAGATGAGACAAACAAACAGACCATGATCATTTTATTTCAATTACAGCATATGTAAAACCTGGTTTGAGTCTTTGAAATTATCTTGTAAATGTTGGTTCCAGTTAATCAGATTTAATTAAAAATCTGAATTCACAAATAATGTATGCATATAGTTATTTGTCAACCAGGGTGGAGCACAGATCTGTGCAGAAACACTGTGGGAAAATTTACATACAAAAAACATGACATTAAGATGATAGAGCACACACACCCACAAGCAATGAAAACATCACAATAATGTTTAACAGCTTGATATAGACAGAATCATACTAAACCTCCAGACCTGTTACGATACAGACACAGATAATTAAGCAACAAATATTAAACTGAGCTACTATATATGGGTTCCATGCATTTTGTTGAACTTACGTTTGGTCAGCAAGGGGTGTTGCTTTAAACTGAACATACAGAAAGCCAAATGGTCAAAATGTTGTGCGTATGTTTAGACAAGTAAGTGGGGTTTAGAGGGGTTGATAGTCGTGTGTGTGTCTGAGAGGTGTATGTTTGTGTGATAGTTTGATACGGTGTACTTTATGGTTAGAGTCAGAGTTAGGGGGAAGATGTAGTGTTTTTAGTGTGTGTTTATACATATTTGTGTGTCAGAGTATGTCTTGTGTAGTGGCAGTGTTATGAGAAATTTTTAAGGAAGGTGTAGGGTTATGGTCAGGGGAAGGGGCACCCATTACTAAAGTGGTGCAGGGGAGAGAATTTGGCTATCAGTAGCAAACACTGCAGGCAGGCCAAACTTCCCTATTCCCAAAGTCATCTTGTGGGATTCCACAGACATTCCCAGGACAGTCGAGAGATATGCTACTTCCAGTTACTGCATGTTCTACATCCTGATCCAGGGCCTTTTTCCACAGAGCCAATCTTGGTACTTCATCTGTAGGAGGCAAATGGGGGGGGGGGGCTCCTCAGTAAGTACCAAACCACCTCAACTGACTTCTCTCAACCCAGAGAGGCAACTACTCTGAGATCTTCCAGGATCACAAATCTCTTCAATTTGTCAAGGAAAAGGAGGTGAACTGCAGTGTAAAGAAATGCCATTTTTACTGCTTGTATTAATGACCTCAGCCTTTCAATCCCTACCATAAGGCTATAACCATAGGTGAGGGTGGAGAATACAGAATGAGCTTTATCCTGTGTTTCATTTCTCATTTTGCTGTCAAAGACCAGTACTGTGCTCCTCAGTATGGTTACCCCTGTGCACCTCCCCTGAGCATCTCCTGATTCCCTCTATCCCAACTCAATAAGGAAAAAAACAGGATTCTTAAGCTTTTCCACTTGGAGTATCTGCTTCCATTTCACCTGTGATATCAACCTGCTCATTCCCTGGACAGGACCATAAAGTATACTAAATGGGCGGTGCTGATTGTCATTCTAGCTACTGCATGGTCAGCAGTGAACCACTCCAGTGCCACGATGATCTAACATTGCAGGCCAAGATGACATGCATGGTCAGCAGTGAACCACTCCAGTGCCACGATGATCTAACATTGCAGGCCAAGATGACATGCATGGTCAGCAGTGAATCACTCCAGTGCCACGATGATCTAACATTGCAGGCCAAGATGACAACATTGTCTACAAACAAACCAGATGCAACTCTCACATTCCTAAAATGGTAAATTTCAGAACTTCGGCTACATCCTAAAACCCTGTACATCAAAATCATGTATGGGAGAAGACGAGACATACTCCATGTGGAGTCCTATAGCCACCTTCAGTGTATCTGATTTAACACAGAGAATGTGGACACAACTGTTAGTATGCAAGTACAGGGACTAAATGAAATAGATCAGTGGTGGTAGGGCTTCATACTATTATAGTATCTTCCACTACACTTTTAAGGCTACACCGTCACATGCCTTTTCCAGGATCATAAGACATCTGAGCACTGTACTAGTGAACTCTCACAATCCCTGCAGTATCAGATAAGGTCCCCATTTGAGGTCAGTTATTCTCTGCTCTTTGTGAAACCCCACACTGTGAGTCACTGGATAATGTGACAGAACTTCCTTGAAGACGTTCAGATCTTATTCTTCTTGTTTCTCTAAACTCCTTACTCTGGTAGAATGAGTTGGAAGCAGGAAGTGCTCAATGACAACACATGTTGATTAACATATTATTGGTGAAACAGTGAAAATGACAAAATATGAACACTGAGGTACAAGTAGGAACTTGATACAGAACTAAACATCAAAGAGTTAGGGGCTTAAAAAGAAATGGAAAAAAAAAGACTGCAGATGCTAACAGCAATTGTTCAGTGCTTAATTGGTTGTAGTGTCCAAAACTATTTTATCTTCCTTTTTCACTACCCGCAACTGATATCAAAAATATGCAATACTGCCAAAATTCCTTAGTGGAAATAAAAAACGAACACAATCTTTCCAATGAGATAGGATGCAGTTTTTTGTAGCCATAGTAACTGAATAGACAAACTTTTGTTTAGCATTTTGTACTTCCTCATTCATATCCAAAAACAGGTTTGCAGGAGTGCACTGCACTGGAATATGCATCATAGATTATTATGACATGCTCACAGCAGCTACATATTTGTGGGCAGGCCCACTAACAAAGAAAACATTAGTTTGCATTCTTGAATGATGCCAACACAGATCATTACTTTTGCAATCCATTAACCATACCTTATGTGATGTCAAATGAATATCAAATTTGTCATAAAGGTATAGCATCAGCATACCCTGCAGATGATCTGGGTTCAGACACAGGACTGACCTGCAGACACTGGGGAGGGATTAAACAGGTAGGGGGTACTTCCTCTCTCTGGCAGAGCCAGGGGAGGGACAGATGATGTGACAACTTGCTTCTGGAGACTAGGACTGAGTGATGATCCTAGAGTGAAGCTGAGATTACAGACAGTGTAGTAATCTCATCCATCTATATTACAATTTATCAGTTTATCTGTCTATCTGTCTAGCTAGCTGTCTGTCTGCTTGTCCATCTATTTATTTATCCAGATTGTCTTAGATTCACCCTACTGGGAAACACCTATTTACACAGTGAATCTGAAGAGAACAGCTTCACATTACATACATTACACATACACACAAAAAATTGCACTGTACAGTATAACAACATATGAATTAGATATATACTTTGTACAAAATGTTTTCATTGTGAATATAGTTACAGTTTGCAGACTCTAAAAGTAACATGTCATCATCATCACTACCATCAACTCTTTTTTTCCCCATTTTTCTACCTGGAGTAGGGGTGTTACATAAACTGACATAATTGGTTTTGATTCGATATCACCCTCTTAGTTTTTTTGACAGTCATACCTGACTGTTGAAGGTCTTTTCTCATGCAATCCATCCTTTTTTTGCTGGATGCCCTTGTTTCTTCTTGCCTTCCTACTCTCTGGCCGAAATATTCTTCACCAGATCGTTTTCTGCTTTCCTGGATATGTGCCCAAAAACCTTAATGTGTTGTCTTTGACTTTTTGTGCAAGTGGAGCTACTTGGGCTTCTTCTCTGATGTCCTGATTTATTCATCTGTCCCATAGTGTGCATCCTGCCACCCTTCTCAGGCATTTCATTTCCATCCCCTCTAACTTCCTTAACTGCTCTGCCCTCACTGCCCAGGTTTCTGTCCCAGTCCCATATAGCAGTAATGGCTGCAGCACTGGTTTGTGCACCTTATTTTTTAGCTTCTTTAGCATTCTTCTGTTACACATTACACCTGATACTCTGTGCCAGCTGGCAGTAGGTCCTCTGGTTCTAGCTTTGACTGCCTCCTTCTCAAACCCCCCCCCGATACTTGAAGCTAACCTTTTTCAGTATTTTCCTTTCTATCTCAATTTTCAGCTTCCTCTAATTTCTGCCACTTGCTGCCATTACAACTGTCTTATCTGTAGACTGTTTCATCCCACATGCCTTCATTTTTGCATTACATTCAAGCAGCCTTTGCTTAACTTCTTGGTCAGAGTCTGACTGTAATGTGACATCATTTACATACAGAAACTTTGGCAATCTGTCCCCTCCAACCAATTCGCTAATCGAATCCATCACCAGTATGAGCAGCAGTAGGTTCAGAGATAAACCCTGATGCACATCTACTCCTACTGGGAACTCGTCTGTGAGTCTGAACATTGTTCATATGTTTGTCATTGAGTCCTTATACGTAGTCTGCACTATTTCTACCAATGTTTCTGGGACTTAGAATCACTGCAGGACTGCAAAGATAAGTTATCTTGGGACAATTTCATATGCTTTCTCCAAGTCTAGGAATGCCCATTTGGGCTCTTTCCTCATCTCTAGCTTCTTCTCAATGATCTCTCTCACTGCAAATATTGGGTTGGTTATGCTGCATCGTGATCTGAATCTGAACTGCTCATCTCCCATCTTACTGTGTACTACTTCACATATCTGTCTATCAATCACCCTCTCCAGAACTTTTATACACGGTGACAGAAGCTTGATACCTGTATACTGCCCACCGTTGTAAATGCCCAACTATGTTCTTGTATGCTGCCACTAGAATGCTTATTCTGCAGTCATCTGGGATACATTTTTCTCTCCATACTGCTATGAGTGCCCTCAGGAGACATTTCTCCCCTAACTTCCTCAACAACTTGATCATATCTGCTGTGACCTCAAGTGAGCCTGCTGCTTTCTCTGACTTCATTTTCGTTAGTGCTATTCTTACACAGCAGGAATAAGGGTGGGATTCTCCTGTTCATCATCATAGTCTGTGCCTGGGGAAGCACAGCATCTGTGGAGTTTTCTTCATTCAGAAGCTGCTGAAAGTACTCATTCCACCTGCCTTTCATGTCCTGTGGACTGATGAGCACATTGTTGCTGCACCCCTTATGAATGGTGTCTTATCTTTCTATCTTTGCCTTGAAACCTGATAGAGGTTTTTGTGTCTTTTCCTGAGTCACTTTACAGCAGCTAGTACAGTGGCTCTGATGCCTTGTTTTTTGCTATTGTAACTGCTTGCTTAGCCTCTTTGTTAGCCAAACAGTATATCTGCCTTTACTGTTGCCCACTTTTTCCTGTACTCCATTGTTTTTTGATGACTTCCTGGACTTCTGCATTCCACCACCAGCTTTCCTTATGTACCTTTTTTCCATAACTTGGCTCAGCTGCATATGTTTTCTGTAATCCTCACATATGGTGTTTTGAAGAGTTGCCATTCTTCTTCAACTCCAACTATTTTGTCTTCTTCCTGAAGTGCTAGGTCTCTGAGAATATCCTTGAACTCTTGTGCTTTCTCTTTAGTCAACTTCCAGGTGTTCAACCTTGTCTTTGTTGACCTTAAAGCCTTCTCTGACCACTGCTTGCATCTGATTGTGGCAACCAGTGGTTTATGCTGTGGGCTGACTGTTTCACTGGGGATGACTTTGCAGTCACTGATTCTACTCCAGTGCCCCTTCCTTACTAGAAGGACGTCTACCTAACGTGCACGGTCATAGGTTCATAGGTTCATAGTTAGGTACTAGGCCTATATAAGCCTAGCCAAAAAGGTTCCCTGGCTTTCACCACCCAAAAGAATTATTTTCCTCTGTCAGGCAGTGCCACAGAAGTGATCCCTGGAGTAAAGTTTCTATTTCCCATCCAGTCGTCGAGATTTTTCTTAAAGAGGGCCAATGAGGAGCTTTGCTTGACATGAATGGGTAGTTTGTTCCAGAGTATGGGAAGTCTCTAGGACAGGAATCTATCCATCCAGTATGTTCTGTTTATTGTGGTGATAAGGTTTAGGTCCCTGGAGTGTGTGGTTCAGAGAGATTGGGATTTCTTTAAGTGTAGCATATCCAGCAGCTCTGGGTTTGACATAGCTTTGTATCTAGGCAGAGATCGCCTCTGAGTAGGTGATATGCGATGGAGTAGAGCTGGAGTTTTTTGAGACGGTCTGCGTATGGCATCTGTTTGAGGCCGGTAATCCTCTTAGTGAGGTATTTCTGTGGCCTTTCCAATTGTTGTAGGTGTCTTGTGAGATACATGCCAAATGGGGCATTGTACTCTATAATGGGTCTGATGAGGGATGAGTACAGAGGAACAATGACCTCCTTTTTTCTAGAGGAAGACCCTTTAGTGTTGAGGTGTGCCACATCGAAGGATTTCCTGACTACTGTGACTATGTGGTTATCAAAGGAGAGACTACTGTCCACCTGTGTCCCGAGGTCTCTTATCAGACTTTCAGTGTTTAGTGAGCTACCGGCTATGTGGTAGTTCATGGGTACCTAGTTTTTCCCAAAGGGGATGACAATGCACTCCTTGGCATTGAGCTTGAGGCCATGACTTTGACACCAAGCATCTGTCTCTGTGAGGCCCTTTTGTAGAGTAGCTACATCATTAGGTGATTCTATTATGGCTCCCAGTTTGCAGTCATCTGTGAACTTTGTTAGCCAAAGACCTTCTGTGTTGGCCTACACTTGAGAGAAGTAGATGCTGAACAGGAGAGGACCCAGGACCAAACCCTGTGGTACTCCACTCGTCACTGGTCTGAAGTCAAACTTGGAGTCAGCTAATTTTACTCTGTGGGTTCTGTCAGTGGGCCAGTTGGCCACCCATCTTGTGACATAGGGATTTATGCCCAGTTTAGTGAGCTTATCTATAAATCCAGAGTGGAGGATGGTATTGAAAACCTTGGCAAGGTCAAGATAGGCTGTGTGCACTACCTTGTCCTCGTCTACGGCTCTAGTGACTGCCTCAAAAAAGTCAGTCAGGTTTAGTAGACATGATATACCTTTTACAAACCCAAACTGAGTAGGGTCCAGGGTTTGGAGGTTACCTATGTCTTTGTTTATAAGCTCCAAGATGATACTTTACATGGCCTTGTAGACCAGGCTCGTCAGGCTAATGGGGCAGAAGTTTCTGGGGTCTGTGGTGGCACCCCCTTTGTGAAGTGGGATAACCTTCACTGTACGCCATTCAGTAGGCACATAGCCTGAGGTGAGGCTATGATTGAACATGGTACTTAGGTGGGGTGCCAGTTCATTCTGTATGAACATGGTACTTAGGTGGGGTGCCAGTTCATTCTGTATGAACATGGTACTTAGGTGGGGTGCCAGTTCATTCTGTATGTTCTGTATGTTGGCCACTCGTGTATATAATCTTGTGATTGTCTCTCTTGCTGAGCTAGGTGCTGGCCAGCTTCAATCCATTTGCCAGACAGTAGTCTAGAATGGCCTCTCCTTCTTATTTCTGTTTTCCCACCCCTGTGGACCCAGGCAGTTGTCATTTCCCATTCTGTCTGGCCTGTTATGTGTATTCAGTTCCCTCGTTATCAACACAAACTCATGTTGCCTGCTTTATGAAGTAAAAATAAGACAGATAACCTACTTAATAAGGCAATGATACTGAATAACATTCAGGCATAACACTCAGTACAATTATCAACTGTGCTTAGCATTACTGTCACTGTAAGAGTCTTCTGTATTTTGCCAGATCAATAGGAGGTAATAAGTATATTCAAGGATGCTATGAGATTAAAAAAAAAAAAAACAAAGCTATCCAGAACACAGAAAATATTCTATCAAAAGATGCATTAATCTACTGAAAAAATAACAACTACCTACTGTGGAACAGAAGTACTTATTGAGTGAATAAATGTTTTTTTTTTCAATAAATGTTAGGAAATCTGTAGATCACAGTTAAGAAGAAGAGGTCAAGTTTTTGTAACTCTTGTTCCTTGCAGTTTTGTCTAAGTTACGTGATACCACACTTATGCCATGGTGGAGTTATGACAGAACACCTTAGTTTTATTTTTTATTTTAGCTTGATGAATATTCATTGCTTATTTTACTACAATGGGGACCTAAATTCACAATACTGGGAAATAGTATATTAGAAATGTAATTGGCTTTGCTGTACAACTACTCCAGGGGTACAATTACGATTAATCCTTCCACATTCAAACACTAACATGGATTAGTTGGATAATTATGTATAAATATAACTAGATGGTGATATCACTTATTGCAGTTCAAGTTGCCTCAGGGTCCTAATTAGCTTGATTTCTCTATGCAAAAGACAAGACAGATCTACCTTGAATTAATTCTGGTATCATATCCATGTTGATTCAAATAAATTACTATAGTCTATCTACTGCACCCCAAAACCTGAATTTGATTAGTTGTTCTAGTGACACTACTTAGCCCACTAAATAATGTCATACAGAATAGCAAAAGAGCCTTCTTTATGAATCAGCAGCACCAACATATGAGTAACTATAAATGTAGAGTGATTTGAGTCCTGAGTAATTGATGAACCAATCTACCTAAATTTACAAACTTCCCTGGAGGTTGGGTACCCTCAGGGGATATCATATTAACTAAGGAGGTGCATGGGCTTTGATCCCTGCCTGCAGGGGATATCATATTAACTAAGGAAGTGCATGGGCTCCAACCCCTTCCAGCAGGGGATATCGTATTAACTAATAAAGTGCATGGGCTTCGACCCCTGCCTGCACTGACAGTATGGAGGCATATCTCGTAACTGTACAGATTTTTGCAGAATGTCCAGATTTTTGCCTCATATTTTGGTCTGTTTGTCATAACATTTTTGATTTTCTGGATTTTTGTGGCAAATCATTGAGGACTGAATTCACTAAATAATGACAGTTATTTTAGTTTCAGACTTCATGGCAACATAAGACCTTTTATTCTAGCAACTTTCTAAGTTTATAAGAGCAATATTTAAAATGTGTCCCTAGTTCTGAGGCTCTGTCTCCCCATTACTTTTGGCTTTATCCAGATATTTTGTGCTAAGAGGTTAATAACTATGTATGAAGGACATACCTTTACTTCACTCATGGCCAGTACATTTTTTTTCCTTTTCTTAAATGAAATTGAGTGGAATGGTGCATCACTTAAGTTGGGCTCATTTTAATGTATCATATCCTGACTAGTCTTTCTGGGTTTGTTGTAGTTACCTGAAACATTAATTGAAGTGATTTATTGATAGTGGTTGGGATTCATGAACACTCAAGAAGCATAATGTATGCCCTGTGCTAAGTTTCATAATGTAATCCAATATGTAAATAGCAAATGGATCAAATGTTTAATGTCTGCGTGTGTTTTTGTGTGTGTGTGTGTGTGTGTGTGTGTGTGTGTGTGTGTGTGTGTGTGTGTGTGTGTGTGTGTGTGTGTGTGTGTGTATATATATATATATATATATATGGATCCCCTTCAGTTAACCGAAATGCCACAACGCCGAAACACAAATCACCGACACCAACAGACCGACAACACAAAATACCGACAATACACACAACCATACATGCACTAACCGTAACCCAAACCCTAACCCTAAGGTCCGACACAACCGCACACTTACCCTACCCACACCCTAACCCTAACTCACTTAACCCACCCCTAAACCCACAGTCCGTCACTATCACACACACACCCTACCTGCACCCTAACCCTGACTCACTTAACCCACCGCTAAACCCATAGTCCGTCACTATCGCACACACACCCTACCTGCACCCTAACCCTAACTCACTTAACCCGCCCCTAAAACTACAGTCCCTCACTATCGCACACTTACCTGTCCGCTCCCTAACACTAAATCCCTCACTCTATCGCACACTTACCGAGTCCGTCGGGTTCTCACCTTGTCGGTCATCTGCGTTGTCGGTGATTTCGGCCCGTCGGATTCTTTGTCGGTCTAGTGAGCTTTCGGGCATCTAAAGGTGATCCATATATATATACATATGCATATATATATATATATATATATATATATATATATATATATATATATATATATATATATATATTCAGTGCCAGATACAGACCTGAAGAGAACTGGTGAGTCAGCAGACAATGGCAAGGCAAATGTATAGTGTGGTGACCACTGCCACACCATACCCACTTGTGTAAAACAACAAAGAGGAAATAAAATAAAAAAGAAGACACACACACACACACACACACACACACACACACACACACACACACACACACACACACAAGAAAACAAAACAGTCATGGATAATGTGTGCTACACTATGTAGTAGTACAGTCCCTGGAGATAAAATGCAGTTATGAATGCAATGCCAAACAAAAACAATACATAATACAGAAGTATGTTTGCCACAATAGTCTGGCATAAATGCCAGCTAGCCAGTCTGCCAATCCCTTGTGTAGGGCATGAGAATGAATATAGGAGGTTACTAGCACATAGAAAACATCACCTACCAGACAATGCCCTGCATGCAAACATGTCAACTGTACAGATTTGCAAAGACTGTCTAGATTTTTGCCTCATATTTGTGTCTGTTTTTCATAAAATTGTGGTTTGCTGGCAAATCACTGGCTAATCATTAAAGACTGAAGTCAGAATATGTTATTTGGCTAAATATAATATTGCTAAGGTCCTCATATATACATATATATTATAATATATATATATATATATATATATATATATATATATATATATGGATCTAGGTCATTTGGTCGACAACTCATATGACTGACACTCATTTGGTCGACAGCACATTTGGCTGACAAAAAGTATTCAAGGCAAAAACCTGAGATTTGCCCGCCTCCCCACTGTTGTGCAACCATGGAGTTGTTATATATAGTTGGGGGGGTGTGGGGGGCTTAGCCCCCCACATTGGGGGGTGTGGTGGGCGAAGCCCCCCACCTAGAATGTTTGTCGACCAAATGTGCTGTCGACCAAATGAGTGTCAGTCATATGAGTTGTCGACCAAATGACCTAGATCCATATATATATATATATATATATATATATATATATATATATATATATATATATATATATATATGTATATATATTAGGTATGCCAACAAAAGTAGATACAACTGCACGTGCAAGTTTACAAAATTTCTAATGATGCTGCATGATGTATGACAGAATATAACTGTAGCAAACACAGGCAAGACTGGATGTACCAGCAATCTGTTTGCAGTATGCAAAAGAACAACTAGTAGTAAAAATAAAATCAGAAATGTAACCAGATTGAACTGCAGTTAATCTTATAATCTTACATGGAAAACACAGCTTAGGCAGTCAGTGATGGACTCACTGTGACACAGTGTCGTAGGTGGCAAGTCCCTATGCAAGCCTTTTGATTCTCACGTTTGTGTCTCCCAGGTAAAGCTAGAACTGACAGCCAATCATATTAGACTGCACTGTTTGGGACACCGCTACATGTGGTACATTGAGCAAGAGGACACAACAAGGAGACATAAGAACTCTGGAGTTTATCTAACTGTACTCTCTGGGCATCATTTCAAGCAACAGATGGATCATGTGGTTTAACCCATTTGATGATAGACCAGAGTGACATCGTACAGGGCATTCCCAATGATTATCTAGAAAAGGGTGTTATGACTTATTAGCATGCTATACCACCCCTTGTGCACCAGTCAAAGAATGAAATGTGGTAGCATGGTCATCATCTGAGTTGCAGACCATGTTTCAGCATGATGCTAAGTGCATAGACACCTGCAAAGACATAATCTGTAAAAAAATAAATAAATAAAAATGTAAAACAATCTCCTTCCTTATGAAAACTCACAGAAAATGTATCACATACCTCATTATTAGTATGACAATTGGCCATAAGCACAGAAAGTAGCCATTCAGAAGGCAAATACAGAGGTGAATTAAGTAACATTTACGCTACATTTAATTGATAAAAATGTAATACTTCTTTAAAAAGTAAATGCAAATGTAAATGTCTTTTTAGTGAATGCAATAGTTAAAAGAAGTATGTGAAACTAGACATAAAAATTGTTGATTTGCTACTGTGGAAATGCAATACAATTTAAAAGTGAAATAAATTCTGCTGTGCACACATCTGCAGTATTTGAAATCTAATGATCCATAAAGATTCTTCTCTACTTCAAAGGATATTACCTTATTTGGGAAATTCCCCCAGATGTGTATAACTGTAGAAACAATACAACACCTTCCACAATTCAAAACTGAAGCCAGCAGAAAATAATGCCTGAGACTCATATAAAGCGAACAAGAGAGAGGTGAGAAAGAGAGAGAGAGGGTGACTGTGAGCTTAGTTGCTGAATTTTTCTGCCGCAACATTCAAAAAGAGGTAGAATTGCCTGTAAGAACTTTGCTGATTCAATTCCAAGCTTGAAAGCTTGTGACAGATAGGACACAATGTATCTTTAGATAAATGAATAAGAATCTAGATAGGTAACGGTTAGAATTTGTTATGTGTCATTTGTCTGTTTGGAGTGTTTCTTTTAACTCTATGTGCAAGATTATTCCTCTTTGCTCCATCTTTGTGGCATAGAGACAGGGCATCCACCTTCGCTGTCAGCAGCCTGAGCTTGATAATTGGCTCAGACCAATGGTAGGGCTGGCTGGGGAGGATAAGATGAAATGGGTAATGGCCAGCTCTATGTTCCAGGTGGAATGTTTGGGGAACCTAATGCTTGTGCAACCTCTACTGGTGATAAGGAGCCTTGTTGGTTATTTCAGGATACAACATAGTCTGGTAATGATATCCTGACATCATTGTAGTAACCAGTCTCATAGCTAAGGAACATAATTGACTGTTGCAAGTATGTTCCAACTCTACAAGTGCAGCTCTCCATACAATCCCCACTCCCTGGGGTAAAAACCTGAGCTTTCATGAGGTCAAGTCCCAAGAAGTCAGGAGACTTACCCATTGAAGGGTCACATTCAAGGTTAACCAGAAAGGAGACATTGAGGGATGTTGGAAGTTAGGGAAAAACTAGCTGGAAGTAGTATGAAGATGGGCAGGGGAATAAAAAAAGATTGCTCCTGTCTGTCTATTTACTTTTCAACTTTAATTATTTGTGTCTGACTTATTAGGTTAGCTTAAGGATATTGAATCTGGTGTACTAATCACAGTTTATTATCTACTTATGAAAGAATGATTGCTCAGATTAATCTCTACCATTAAAATATGTAAAAGTTGAGTTTTTAAAAGGTTAAAAAGTAATTTGCATTTTTTGGCTTGCTAGAGAAGTCTGGGTTGTAGTAGCTTTATTATGAACAATGTGTGTGTATGTGCATGAATGTGTGTGTGTGCGCGTGTGTGCATGTGCATATGTGTGTGTGTGCATGTGTGTGCATATATGTGTGTGTGCATATGTGTGTGTGTGTGTGTGTGTGTGTGTGTGTGTGTGTGTGTGTGTGTGTGTGTGTGTGTGTGTGTGTGTGCACGCTGACGCACACGTGTTCATGACTATGTGTGTGTATATGTTCAAAATAAATCTGGATACATTTCAAGAAGTCACTGAGATCAGTCTAAGTTGGTAAAATCCTGAGGAGCCAGGGATTATAACTCTGATCAGCAGTAGTGCAGTTTAAAGTTTATTGGCATGTCAGCTGTTGGCTATTACTTGAGGCAGCAGTGCACATTTACTGTATGCCCTTAAGGCCAATAACTCCTCTCATATTAACTAGCTTGCATTAGTTTGAATTGAATAACTATACATCTGTTGATAGTATATCACTTGGTGGCATCAGGTGCAGTTTATACATCTCTTTTCTGTGTATGTTTGGCGACATTCATCACAGTTGATAAAACCATACTTTACACTCAGCCATCATTTCAATATCTAATACATGCAGCCTCTGAACTTTAAAACATAACAGGATAAACCTACACTAACAAAGTAGTATATGTCTGCCACCTGCTAGATGAGAAATAAGCACATGCATCATCCAAACAGTACCTAAACATGTGCGCACATGACAGGTGTGCACCACAAAATCAAATGAATCACCAACATACACGGGACCTGCATAGACAATACAGTATCATCAAAAGAATATCAGCATACTAATAACCACACAGCTGAAAAAAAAATGGATGGACAAAGTCTTCAGCACACACACCATCATCTCCGTAGTGGGGAAAGGGTTTGTAGTAGCATAATGTGTAGAACTAGGGGCAGGGGTAGAAATAGGATTAGTGCTAATAGACGTGTGTAAGGTGGGATAGGAGGCATCAAACATGGGTTACTTGGGTTGTAATCAGGGATTTATCACTCTAGGCTACTGCTGCAGGCTTCTTTAGATTTTTTTTAAAGCTGTTTCTTTCATACTGTATGTTATATTCTGTAATGATAGTATTGCTTTGTAATATTCTGAACTCCAACATTGTTGTAATTGCTATTATGTCTGAGTCATAGCATATCACGTTACTACAGAAATACATACAGTAAACTCTCAGTTAACTGGAATTCAAGTAACTGGCACTCTCAAGCAACTGGCAAAAAAATATCGAAGAAATACAGTACAATTTTCATGTGTTGCACTTTCTGTCCCCCCCACAGAAACATACCTTACGTTTTTAGAGTTTTAGAGTTTTAAAAAGGAGGATAGGAATAAATTCTCTCTCTCCCCAACCTGAGAACAAGTCAAACCAAACAAATAGTGTAAGGTACGGTATTAGTCAGGCCTCTTTTTAATATAACTCTCAAACAACCAGAATCTGCAGTTATCCAGCATCTACCAATCCCCATGGGTGCCGGTTAACTGAGAGTTTACTGTAGATAGATAGACAAAGTACTGGCACAAAACAGAAAAACAGGTGTTAGTTTTCAACAATCATTGTTTGCTACAAAATGGTACTGGCAAAACTCATATATTTTATAAATAGTGCTAATGATGTGAATTGTAAACATGTGAAAGTTTGCATGTCTATTGCCTACCCCTGAATAAAGCAGTTCAAGCACTGCATAAGGAATACAAAGCAAAATGCATAAAGCAAGGCCATGCCATGATGAAGTGTTTGTGAAAACAGTGAAAGCTGAGCAGTTGTATGCTCTTGTATGTTAGGCACTAAGTCTGTAGATCTATACAAATGGTGAGCATAACAGGTTCCTGCTGTGGGTGCCAACTTATATTAGCACCAAAAAGCTTCTTTTCCTTCAAATGTAGCAATGAGCTATTAGGTTGCTACATAACAACTTGTTGTTATCTTACAAAACAACATGACAGTTTGCAAGCTGTCATTAAGAGAGTGTGATCATGATCACTTATAGACAGAGGGGGCAGCATATGGGTGCATTGCTATTGCTTGGAGCACCAAACTTCCCTGTGACAGCTCTCTAAGAGTGATTTCTGTAAATGTACATGAAGCCACTTAAAGGAAATTCAAACACAGTTATCAGCTTACAGCTCTCATTAATATACATGGTATGATACATCTTAAATGTGCCAAGTAGACACTATTTTTCATTTAGCCTTCTACTACAAAGGTGTTATATAGATTTTTCCAAATGACAAAAGAGAAAATTTCTAGAAATTTGGATACAATACTTAAGATAGAGATTCAGGTACATATTGTGGGAAGTATTCCTGAATAATATGCACAGTCATACAGGGCTGATACATAGTCTAAGCCACAAATCAAAGTCCTGCATGATTCAGAAAGGAATCTGTGCACAACAAAGCAAAGATATACACAACTGAATATCTAGCTTTCACCAGGAGTGCAATTGTTTTACAAATGGGATATCACTGTAAAAAACACAAGTCATACACAAGGGAATCATGGGTTACACTGAGAATGACCATAATTTGTGGGCATCAAACTGCAGACATAAGCTGAGAAACCCATCACCATTACTTTCACAGGCAGCTTACAAAGACGTATAATTATAAAAAAGATATAACGGCATCTCCCAATGTGCAGTGCAGTGCATGAAAGCACTGTGTCAACTGCACCTGGTTACAGTGATGTGATGGAGTTCCTGCCAGAGAAACTGATAATTGTAGCAGTTGTGGGTTATGAACAGCACATTTTTATGAATAGCTATAGACCAGTACCATGGAGGACTGTGTACAACTTAGACAGTATTGTATATGTCCTGCCCCTGTTCATTACATAGTACTGCTGTCATGGTCAGATCCTTCAAAATACTTGGATTCATACACCACCGCTATAGCTAGGGTAGGGCAAAGGAGGTGGGTACCTTGTGTAAATGTTGTTTTAAGGGTACAATTGACACTGTAGAAGAGGTTCTGATTGGTCCCTGCAAACAGATTTTGCAGTCACTAAGTAGCTGTTATTGAGATCATGGCTGCTTAAATGTTGCTCATTCAGTCAGTAGTGCAATTTCTATTAGAAAATGAGAGTGCCATTTGTTTGATTTGGTAATCTGGGAGATTACATTATTTCAAAGACTGTTGGCAGTATATGCGTGTATGTGTGTATATGTGTGTGTATGAATATGTATGTGTGTGTTTGTAAAATAAACTGCTGGAAGTATAGCTCTTTGCTACAGTTGTACAGTTTATGAAAGGTATTACAGTGTAGCAAATATAACATTGAGCTATACATTGAATGCATAATAGTTCTTTGTGTATACAAGACTATTTTTTTTGTTTGGTCCTCTGGGAGGACTTTGGGCAACTCC
Source organism: Protopterus annectens (assembly GCF_019279795.1). Classification (NCBI taxonomy): domain Eukaryota; kingdom Metazoa; phylum Chordata; order Ceratodontiformes; family Protopteridae; genus Protopterus; species Protopterus annectens. The sequence goes on from NC_056731.1 coordinate 515,265,474, forward strand.
GTGTGCCAACTGACTTAACTATAGCAGTAGTAGTTTCCTACAGACAGAATAGAGTTACATGGTGGACAGGGACAGTGTACTGATATCAACTTCACAAACAGACCTTGTCCACAGTATGCTTCTGGAGGAACTTTCCAAGAACCACCATGGCAGCAATGCTATTCAGGTATTATAATTCATGCTAATATGTTGGCAGATTAGACATATAGTGCACAGCCTTTTTACGGGATCATGCACTATATTTATGAATCTCAAGGTGGGGTTATATTTTATGAACGTGTGTCCCAGGATGATATATGTGCTATAGTAATGTGAAAGCGACTGATCTGTACTATTTGACTGGATATTTTATAGGAAATGCACTGAGGACATGTACAATTACTGTGGTGTGACACACCTTAAACATTCCTGACACTGCTACTTGATAAACAGTAGTGCAAGCAAGCAGTGGATAGTAGGTATACTACATTCAGGATAAGAAAATAAAAAAACTGACACAAGTTGTTATATGCTTTACTGCTGCTGTTATGAAGATCTGTTAAGTCTGTTGTAGGATGTGTCATTTGGTTGCCCATGGTGCATGTCTGCATGAAATAGCATTAGCATCCAACATGGGCAGTGTTCTCATATATTTACATTCTTGGAGCAGACAAGTCATGAAGGAAAATGTTGCTGACAGAAATGTACTGCAGGGTTCATATTACTTGTTCCTAATTAAGTGTGACATACCAATGTGGAAATGTTCTTTTTGACATATGCTACAGACATGTGCACATTGATATTGCTGACAGCATGCCAGATATGAATTACAAGTCAAACATAGTTATTTTATATACTGATATGCATATTATGTCATGGTCTAGATCATCTGGTTGGGTACGTCTAGTTTAATGTAAGCGTGATAAATCTGATGTAAATTTGCCACCAGACTAAGACCACCCCCATTGCATCTCCCCTCTTCCACCTCCTTCATTCTCCCTGAACACTTTCTGCACATTTGTCACATCCTCTTTTCCTTGTTTGTGATTTTTTTTTTTTTTTGTTTTTTTTTACAGAAAAGCATAGTAAATCTGGAAAAAAAAATACCAGAGTACGGACAGTGTTTTCCAGACTTCTGGACAATCAGTTTGATTTTCAGATAGTCCAGAAAAAAATGAATAGGTAGTGACCCTAATCTGATGATATGGAGAATGGTGACAGAGCTGAGACTGAAATAGGTCCAGTGAGATCAGTGCTCTAACCTGGTAAACAAATTAAAAATAAAATAAAATCTAGGGTAAAAGGGGGCATGGACTTTCCCTGTTTTGATGAGGAGCAGTATAGACACAGGGAATGCATGTGGATAAGAGTGACTGCTGATACCTCTATAGTTGGTGACCACTTGAATGAGTCTGGTATCAGTGGTTCACTGACACATATAACCATGCCAGGAAGAGAAGCAATCATTAAATACACTGAACTATCTTAGATTCTTAAGATAAATTTGATCAGTCTGTCTATTATATTTAGTAATGTAGCATAACTGTATAGATTTATCCTGACAATTAATCATTTGTGGATAGTCTTTCTTGTCTCAAAAATAAGGCCTACTATTGTTCTTTCTATCATTTAATATATATTTCTTGAGATTTTACAGTGAGTCATTATTGTATCTGTGATGTCCAACACTACTACTAATATATGATGGCCACCAATATGTGATGACCCCATGCTGGGCCAGTAATCAAGGAGCTTGAATCCTCACCACTGACACTGAAGAGGGACATACACTTGGAATACAAATGAATACACTCAGTATTTCCAGATGCAGATCTCTCTGCATTAAGTACAATTTCCCTTAAGAGCACACAGAGAACACAGTCAGCTTGGGGTCTGGATGTCTCTATATCTGTCTCCCTTCAGGTCCCCAATAAGACTCCCTACTGGTAAAGCTGTAGGGTAGGTCCTCAGCCGAGTGTCCAAGCCAAGTTCTCCAGCACCCTGTCTGTACGTCCAGTGCTTCATGTCCCTGTCCCAAGTAGCTGACACATCCACTCTGAGAGATTTCATTGACACACACACACACACACACACACACACACACACACACACACACACACACACACACACACACACACACAAACACCTGGAAAAGGCTGGCACAGGTTTACTAGCTGTGCCCCCTTCTGCCCAGACTATAAGGTAGTTATCACCACCACCAGACACTCCCCAATCAGCTACTCTAAGGCCCTTAACAAAGGGTGTCCAGTTATATTGTTATATTAATACTAACACAAATGACAGTAGTTCACCAAGATGGCTAGCCTTCTGGAGTTACCCGCACAGTGTCACCAAATCAAAATAAACAATCTTAAAGGTTAAATACTTTCTACAAGGACCAGCCACAATAAAAGTTTAAATATATTTAATAATAAATAATAAAAGAGCATGAAAATACTGAATATATATTTACAGTAAACCACAGAGTTCAAATCACAGAAAATATTGAAATTAACATTGATGGCGAGACTTATACAAATAAAGAAAAACACTCTCTGAACTAACCTTCACTATATTTGTGACTCTAAGATAATTTTACTGTTCCTCTAATTAAGTTACTTACGACCACAAGGCAAGAAACTATAGGTGAGGGTCTTTCTAGTCATTCTAGTCAGGCTTCCCAAATAGAATACTCAGTAATCTGAGATTTTTCTTTTTAATATCTGAACTATAATTTCTAAGAGGGTTGGCAGAATAACCTCATCTGGTCATCTGACTTTAGGTTCTCACAGTATTCCCCTTTGAAGCTGAGACAGGAATTTAGCACAGATGGCCACAATACACATCCAAATGTTTATGGCAGTGCCTGGGGCCTCCCCTCTTTTCACCGAGCTAATGAACAAAGGCTCTTTCTCAGACCCATTGTCTCTGTCCTATTCAGCACTGTGGACTTCTGTTTTAATGGTTTAACAGCTTATTTGCACTTCCCTTATTTTTCTTAAAGTTATCCTTTGCTGTTCCAGTGTCCTCTATTAAAAATATACATTTAATTCAGTTGCAATAATACGTGTACATTTCTTTTCATTTCAGCAGGGTGTACTTTTGATACATTTTAACACAAGCAAACCTCACAAATACATTTTCAGCACAAACATCTGCACAAATCAGCTTGATATACAAATGGCATAAAGTTCTAACACAGTTGTAACACAAGTGTCTTGTATAAATCAGTTTGACATTCAAAGGACATATAATTCTTCACAAAACTCCAGCTGGCCATGCTGGCACTTGCCTACATCATCACACCCCCCCAAAGGCTCAAATTAGTTTTTCAAGTGACCTTTTAAGAAACATGGCTTGAGAGAAATAAGCCTATCTGGGAATGTGTTACCCCATTTCCTGTCTTGACAGCCCATCTGTGTTAGCATTGTGGATCCCACTACAGTGTTGTATGTGTGTACTGTCATGTCATATGCCTGCAATCCTAAGCTCCACCTTAATAACTTGGCATTTTGCTTGCTGGCTGTATATAGGCATGTTAAGGGATTGTGGTCTGTAACTACAGTGAATTTCCTTCTATTCAGATAAGGCTGAAGTTTCTGCAGTGCCCATACTATGGCTAGACATTCCTTTTCTGCAGCTGCATAGCATTCCTCCATAGGTTGCAGTCTACAGCTGAGATATATCACTGGGTGCTCTTTTCCCTCTGAGGAAACCGAGCTAAGTACAGCCTCCACCTTGTGGTTTGAAACATCCACTTGCACAACAAATTCTTTGCCGTAATCTGGACTGGCTAACACAGGGGGCATCCTCCCAATGCTCCTTTAAGCTTCTGAAATGCCTGCTCACATGCTGGGGTCCACACTACCTTATCTGGACTGTTTTTCCTTGTCAGGTTTGTGAGGGGAGCAACTATGGTACTATAATTGGGGACAAACATTCTATAGCACCCCGCTGTCCCTAGGAATACCCTCACCTACTTTTGGTAATGGGGCAGACCATACCTGAATGGCTTCCACTTTGGCAGGTTCTGGCCTGATCTTAACACTCCCCACTCTATGTCACAGGTAGCAGACCTCTGCCATACCAACCTGACACTTACTGGGCTTAATCGTCAACCCTGCCTTCTGCAGTCTACCCTGCATGTCCCTGACATGCTGAAGATGCTTTTGCCAGGAATGGCTGTAGATGGCAATATCATCCAGGTAAGCAAGGGCATACTCTCTTGCTTCTGTTAGGATATGATCTATCAGCCTCTGGAAAGTCGTTGGGGCATTTTCCATCCCAAAGGGCAACTTTGTGGACTCATACAAGCCAAAAGGAGTCACAAAGGCTGACTGCTGTCTAGAGTTGAGAGTCAAGGGCACCTGCCAGTAGCCCTTGGTGAGATCAATTGTGGCCAGAAACTTAGCCCCACCCATCTGCTCTAGGGCTTCATCTGTCCTAGGCATGGGGTAAGCATCTGACTCTGTGTGACTATGTAGGTTCCTGTAGTCCACACAGAACCTGTTGCTGCCATCCTTCTTTGGTACCAGTATCACTGGGGAGGCCCAGGGACTGCTGGACTCCTGGATTACCCCCACTTTCAGCATCTCCTATATCTCCTGCCTCAGAGTCTGTCTGACTCACTCAGGCATCCTGTAAGGGGACCTATTTTACAGGTCTTTGGGGCCCTATATCCACATGGTGCTGCACCAGGTGGGTGCACCCTTGTTTCTCAGTGAACATGTCCCCAAATGCATGTAACAGTGCTCAAACCTGGGTAGGGGATAGCTGCTGGGGCATTTCTACCCCTTTCATTGAGGTATCAGTCCAAGATTCACAGAGGAGATCAGTTCCCAGAACTCCTCAGACTCCTTCTGCCATCCACTGCATGTACTCAGCACAAGGGCCTCCCTGTCATGGTAAGGTTTCATCATATTAACATGGTACAGTTTGTGCCCCTACCTACTGCCTAGGAGTTCTACCATGTAGTGAACATCACTGACCTTCCTTACCACCTTGAAGGGTCCCTCTGAAGCTGCCTGCAGTTTATTATGTCTGACAGGAATGACAACCATCACCTGCTGCCCCACAGGATCCCCTCTGACTTGAGCATTCCCATTATACCAGACCTTTTTCCTGCTGTTGGGCTCCTGCCAGGTTCTTCTGGGCCAAGCCCGTAAGCTCCCTAAGCCTTGTCCTAAGGTTTATGACATATGCCACAACAGACTCTTTGTGGGATTTACACTCACCCTCCCACTCATCATGAACCAAATTTAGAGTTCTTCTCACTCTATGCTCATAAACTCAAAGGGTGAAAAAAATGTGGATTCCTGGGGAACCTCCCTGCATGCAATAGATGAGGCATTGTGCAAACAACAGATGAGGCAGATATTTGTCCCACTCCATCTTAAACTGATCTGCAAATGCCTGTAGCATGCTCTTTAGTGTAGAGTTTAAGCTCTCCACAAGACCACTAGTCTGGGGGTGGTAGGGGGTGGTATTTAGGTGCTTTACCCCCACAGTGCTTCCACAAACAAGCCAGCAGGTCTGACATGAAATTGGCACCTTTGTCAGTCAGCATTTCTTCTGGGAAACCTACCTGCTGAAAATCTCTGGCAAAGCATTTGCCACCTTCTCTGCCTCGATGGAAGGCAGAGCCACCCACTTAGGGCATATAGTAGCATAATTTACTACCACTAGGATATAATTCTTCCCTGTGGAACTTGGGGTACTCAGAGGCCCCACAATATCCATATCTACCCTCTGAAATGGCTCCCCATCACAGGCAAAGGCATCAAAGGAGCGTTGACCTTGTCTCTTGCCTTGTCTACTTTTTAGCACTGCTCACAGGTCCTTCAGTACCCTGTTATATCCATAGCAATCCCAGGCCAATAAAAGCTCTAAATAATATGTCTCTTGGTAAGCGTTAGGCTCATATGACCTGCAAAGGGAATGTCATGGGCTATGGCTAGAACTGCCAGACAGTAGGCTCTGGGTATTACCAACTGCTGTATTAGTTCACCTTCTAGCCCTTTGTCAGGGGTCCACTCCCAATAGAGTAACCCTTTGTTCCAGTCTACAGAATACCCTTTTCCTTGAGAATCAGGTGCCTCCCTATCTACCTCCCTCAAGCATTGTAATGTAGGGGCTGAGTGCTGAGCCTGTCTCCATTCTCTCTTTGTAACTCTTCCCAGCTCCTCTTCCACAGGAAGTCTGGTATCCTCTGACAGCGGTGCCTCACTGGCAGCCTGGGTACTACTACTCACCTCTTCCATTGCAGTCACTCTGTCTAAGGGAACATCAGTATCCACCTGCAGCTGTGCCTTACCTTCAGTCTCACTGCTACAGGGTAGATCCCTCTCTGAAGTAGCCACATCACCAGTCCTGGCTCCGGGTGTGCATTTGTCTGGGTCTCCCCCAGGCTACCACACCCACACGGCTGTCTCCAAGCCTGACTGTGTGTCACTGCATGCACACAAGGTACTGTATTATTGAAATCATTCCCTATTAAGACATCTGCAGGGATATCCACAAACATACCTACTTGCTTGCTTCATTTTCCACCCTCCCAGTCAAGGTGAACCCTGGCCAAATGCATTTGGAATGGGATCCCTCCTAAAGCTCTGACTGGAGTGGATTGCCAAAGCAAGTATTACTCCTGTTTATCCACTGCAGGCTTCACAATTGTTATATCAGAGGCTGTGTCTCTCTTGGCAGTGACCTGTTTTCCATCCACCAGGATCAGATATAAACTCTGCTGGTAGTTTGGTACCCCTGTTGTCTCCAGACAACTTAACACTGGTATTCTGTTATTCCCACTTGCTGGCTGCCCTATCTTTTACATTTAAAACATTTAACCCTTGATCCTGGCCATGTACCTAAACTAATCATTTCCCCTGTTACTGGCAGACTCTGTTGGGGTGGTTTAGACTGCCCACCATGGATTCCCTTATATCCATGTGCAGCACTGAGTATCCCTTTCCTGTGCAGTGATGCCCTGCTTGTTAGGTATGGCTCTAATTTTCCCCAACTCATCTGCAGAGTTGCATTCCCTGTCGCCAACCAGATTCTCACATCCTTGGGCAAAGTGCTAAGGGCTTGTTCCCTCACCAAAAGGTCTGCCAACCCTGAGAAAGTGGTGACCTGACACACAGTCACCCAGCTATGAAAATAAGTGCTTAGTTTAGCAATATAATCACATACACTTTCATCTGCCTTGCATCTATGCTCACAAAACTTTTTTTCTGTAAGCTTCAGGTATTAACTTAAAACATTGTAATAAACAGTGCTTAACTTGATCATAACCTAAACAATCAAGTTCAGACAATTTATAAATAACAGTTACAGCTTTACCATGGAGTAAGGGGGTAAGGAACTGTACCCAGAGCCCTCGGGCAACATTATACTGTTTGCATACTCTTTGAAATATATGAATAAAACTATCAAAATTATCATCGTCTTGGTACTGAGGAAGACATTTACTGATCTTTATTGCTTCTGGGGTACAGTGACTCCCTTCCCCATTACCTGCACAACCCTGGCAAAGAATCAGAATTTCCTTTTCATGTTGCCTCTGTCTCTCATTTTCTTTGACTTCCAAACATTGCAGTCTCTCTGCTGATTCTACTTCGACCTCTAAATGCCACAGTCTCCCTACTGATTCAGTTCAAGTCTCTTTAACCCCAGATGGATTTTTAAGTCCTCTGCAGAAAAGTTGAATTGTCCTGTTTCTGAGAGATGTACATTCCCAGTGCCAATATTGTTGTCTTTCTGGTTACTGGTCTGTGATGCAACTGGGATTAAGGCCGCAATCAATTCCCCTTTAGTCAGGTTGGCATGCACCAGTACTTTGGCTTGGCACATCTCAGTCAACTGGTTCCTTGTCAGCTTGCCATAATCTTCTGCTGACATCTTTGCCTGGTCTCCCTGACTAACTAACCTTGCTCTCTAAACAAAATATATTGCCTCATCATAAAGTAAGTTTAATATCCATCCTGCATAATCCACCATGTCCATAATCAGAAGTCCCCCACCCTTGTCTGGTTTCATACATCGAGTGTAACCAGCTTCTATTGTGTACCGTGATGTGGAAATTCGGAAAGGTGAAGATGAAAAATTTTCAACTGGTGTTTATAGAAAACCCACTTATTGCAACACCTTTTTATATTTTCTCAGTTGTCATCCATTTCATCAAAAAGAGGTGTTGGTAAAAGTCAACTTATTTGCCTTTCCTGGCTGAATTCAGGTGATGATGAATGTTTAAAACAATCTGAGATTGTTAAACAAATGTTCAGAGATTGAGGTTATCCCTCATTTCTCTTGGATTCCATCAGTCAGGAAATCTGGGCTGCAAGAAAAGACAAGCATGCTCCCATAATACACAATAGGTTACAATAATTGGAAAGAGGAGACAACAATAGTGCACTAAAATTACAGACCAACATGATATTGCATCATACCCTTGATGTGAAAGAGACTGAGAACATTGTACCCCAAAATTGGTCCCTATTACAGTGTGGCAATAATCTCAAACATCTGTTTTCTGAATCTCTGACTTTTACATACAAAAATAAGCAAGATATGAAGTGTTTACTGGAGAAGACAATGATGTCAAATTAGGGGTTGATATTTACAAGAAAATGTGGCCACAGCCATCAGTACCCTTATATGTGTATTAATTACGATGGATCAGTATTTAAAAAAATGAAGTTTTCCCATTGCAGTACCTCTTACAATTGCTTTTCACAAAGAATTGTCTATTTAGCCATTTGTTCAAATTGTCCCACATTTTATGTGGGAAAGACTAAAAATGCTTTCGATAAACGTATTTATCAGCACCTTTACAGCATTCAGAGTAAAGATGCTAAGAATGCTAAGAATGCACTAGCTAGACATTCTATATCCTGCAAAGGCTTTAAAAAATAATTTTTCTTAGTGCTCGAACAAATCACAGCTATCCAATATTGTGGTGACTGGGAAAACATGCTCCTGCACAAGGAAATGTGTTGGCAGTTCAGGCTGGATGCTACAAATCATCTAGGCCTGAACGATACCATTTCTATTATGAGTGGACTGAAAAAGAGAGTGCAGGAGATTTAATGATCTTCCTTCTTTTTGTTTAATCATATTGTTACATTTGTCTATAATTTGTACTTTGCTTTACGGACTTCGATTTTGTGAACAGACAACAGCTTGCATTATTTTTAATTATGAAGGATTTAAATTGACGGTAGTTATATTGGTTGTTTTAAGTAAGTTAATTCATTGTAAAGATAGGCAGAACTTTGTTGCACACCTCCCAACCGTACTGAATAACTCAGTTTTTACCAAGTTCTGGGGTCCAAATAATGGGGTGTCACGATTCCCGAGTGGCACCCCTTCATTTCCGAGTTTTTCTCAGCTTTTTTTATTTTTATTTTTTTTTTCACTTTTTGAGCTGACATCATCACATATGTGATGATGTCAGCTCCATCGGGGCTACCAGCCTGTCGGAATTGAGTTCAAGGGGCTCAAGAGCTCACGTGCACACTGTGGATGTGCACGTAGTATGCGTTCCGGCTGTTCAAATGGAGAGCGGGAACGCCGGCCCGGGAAACATTTTGTATTATATTTTGGCTGCACTTGTGAGCCATTAGACTGCTGCATTACTTCCCACTTGACCGCTTTGCTTAGATATTTATTCAGTTTGGCTTACTTTCTTGCGAGCCATTATACACTTGCGAGGAGCAAGGTGAACAGAAAGGACTGTCTGCTGCATTATTTCCTGATTCTGGGTTGCTATTATCTTGAATGTTAAGGACTGCGAGACATACGTGAATGGGTAGGATTCTAGCTGCACTCAATTTTAGTTTTTCTGCTTGAATATTTCAGAAGGTAGTTTTTGGTGAAATTGAAGTGTATTAACCCACCACCGAGTTCGCGCAGGTATGGGCGTGCCCACCATGATTGACAAGCAGGAGGGTGGGATTAACAAAAGCAATGTGCCGTGATTGACATGTAATGCTAATGTAATGGTAAATCCTTAGAATTAAGAACGGAGCATTTAATAAGCACAAACACATGCTGGTTAAATTGAAAACTGTGTGTATTAGCTCTGCTGCACTTCAATTCAACCAGTATTGGCAGCAGTCAGACTGCTACTGAAGTATCGGGGCAACACTGAACCGGTAGTTTTGAAACAGACTATGCTCCTAACTATCCTTGTTATCAAGGCTAACTTCACTTAAAAGCACGGTTATGTGCTATATACAACAAAATTCCCATTAAAGGTCGTAGATGCGGATAGTTAGAATTACAATAATTCTCAGCAACCAGGTTATGTTGCCAAATTCTGATTAACCATACTTTTTGTCGCATTTTGTGCTGTGCCCTTTAATAAACTTTTTTAATAAAGCAGTTCTTCTCACAGCATACTACGATTTCATTTGTATACCTTCAATGTCATCGTCTTGGATTCTTTGCAGTCTGGTCAGTCAAAGTTCCGTATTTGAGCAATAATACAGCCAATCGTTCATTGTTAAAAATTGTTCCAGATGACTGATTAGAAATTGCTTTAACAACTGCTTCAGGGCTGACAGTTGTGTGATCATTGAGCATTAGAGCTGTTGCCCTGATAAAGGAAAAGTACTGTATTTTCAGTCAACAAATTTCATTCCTTTATACTTGGCTGTTTTTTACTATACTTCCTTTATACTTGGCTGTTTTTTACTATACTTCCTTTATACTTGGCTGTTTATTAAACCTTCCCACCCCTTTCCTATGTTATTTTAACATTGCGCCAGTGGCACTTCTCTCTCTCTAATGGACATGGGTAACCTGTAAGTGGTTAATCTCCCAGTCCCATGCTTACACTTATCAAGGGTATCAGAACTTGTCAGAGCACATCAATCACACAATTAACTTGTGTTTTGCATATATATCTTGTGTTATAGTGGCATCTTTCAATCAAAAAGTGGGCGGTGCAGTCAAAATGCTCGCAGGCGAGGTTTGGGCGGGGTTTGCTACTACGAATCTGGTGGGTTAATACACTTCAATTTCGCCAGTTTTTTTGTGTGTGTGAACAGAAAGGACTCACTGCTGCATTACTGTGAATGGAAAGAAGGGTGTGTGTGTGTGTGTGTGTGTGTGTGTGTGTGTGTGTGTGTGTGTGTGTGTGTGTGTGTGTGTGTGTGTGTGTGTGTGTGTGTGTGTGTGTGTGTGTGTGTGACTAGTAACAAGGGGACTATTTGTGCTTTTAGCTTCCTATTTTTTACTATGCAGTTTGTAAATTAAACATTAAAAAATTTCAGGAAACGTTCATGTTTGCAGCAGTCACACATCCCAGTGTCCTGTAGTTCTTCCCCTGCATCTACTAAGCAAACATTTTGACTGAGCAATACACAGAAGAACAGTCATATGTAACAGGTAATAGCACAAATAAAACACTTTATCAAAGCTAGACATATGCATTCTCTAGACTTCATTCTGTCTGCACTGCCAAGCAATACAATGTAATGCAAAAATAAGCAAGCAACGGAAAGATGATGGGAAAGACCATAATATAATTGCTTATCATTACCCAAGTAAAAAGTTGCGTTAAGATATACAGTGTGTAAGTAAATTAATAAATCCTTTTTGAAAAGTACTGTCACTGCTTAGCTTAGTTTAAGTTTATTGAAGTCCTATATGGGTGTGGCAACCAGAATTTTTAGAAAGGTTTAAAAAAAGCAGGTGAATAATAGTAGTAATAATATGCACACTTTGGACGGGATTATGAGTTGCTGATATCAACAAGTCTGCAGGATCGGGAATGTTAAACTCAGGTCACGTGTAGGTGTTTAACAGGATGGAGTCGGTGTGGAGGAAGAAACATATTCCAACATGTCGACGTTAAGACTCACAGCATACTCTTTAGAAATGATCAGTAGTGCAGAAAGGTAGCCTCAGCTCAGACTAGTCTTTTTTGGACAGTACTATGTGCCAGATTTCATATAAACAGAACTTGCACTTTTGCGGAAATAAAAGGTGTTTAAGATACAAACAATATAACTGTTTTATGCAACTATTAAAGAAAATGCAGGAAATATGTTTGTCCTATACACACACACACACACACACACACACACACACACACACACACACACACACACACACACACACACACACACACATACACACGGGCTGGTGGTCTGTTTAAATTTTATATATAAATAAATAACTCCTAGTTTTAAGAACACAACTAAATTTATGCAAAGATAACTAGGACATCAAGATTAGCATTTGAATAAAGTTGTTTAATTTAATTTCCATGCTATTCTGAAAACAAAATGAAAAAAAAATGGTGGCCGGTAAAATGTTAGCCAAAAATGAAGTTAAAAGATTACTAGATACTTGAACGTATTTCTCAACACTATTCCTTTATGTGAATACAATAAATTATCCAGAAAAGGAATCAGGGTGTGTATTAAAAACTGGCTATGTTCCATTAATAAGTAAACAGATTGAAATTGCAGGTTGGCTGCGTAATGCATTCCAAGAAAGAGAAAAGAAAGAGATGTGGTTTGAATTTTTTTTTTGTTATACTTTTCTTTTAATATTTAGTGTTCATCTGCATTTATAAAACATTCTTGTACATTTATTTTCAAATGTGGATTCATTCATTAAAAGCACAAACTTTAACAGAGGTGTACGCTTTGTAATGCATAACAGATGAAGTTGTGAGGTAGCACTTCTGATGCAGAAGTCCCAGGTGTGAAACAGTGCAACTTAAAATGGTGAATGTACAGCATGGAAATGCTTTGTACATTCACAGTATGGTTAAGTGTGCTATTTCCACACAGAACAAGTGCTGTTGGTAGTGAAACATCCATTTCAGATCGTAACACCAAATATGTGACAAACCCTTATCACAGCGGAAGAAGAGCATTTTTCAGAAGCTAAATGATGAACCAGTAAAATTCATTTTGGTTGAGAAGTTTGCCTGAGTCCTTAAAAAAGAAAAGGAAAAAAAATCAGGAACAATTCCCAACAGAATAAGGAACATATCCAGAAATAATTATACCCTGAAACATTGACAGAATAAATGAATGTGGATTGGTATACATTTTCTGAAGTAAAACAAGTCCATAACTGTAATTATTTACTGCCATTATTTAAGTGTAAGTGTGTGTGTGTAAATTCCCTGATTGTAATACACCTGGTGGCTAGAGGTACTCAGACTCAAACCCTGTACCTTGGGTATAGAGCCTAAAGTCCATAGCCACCACCACTTGTGAATTTATGCCTCATATTTTTTGTTTGTTCCTCATAAAATCTGTGGTTTTCGGATTTTTGTGGCAAATCACTGAAGGGTTGAATTCACTAAATAATGACAGGCATTTGAATTTCAGACTTCATATTCTTCAGAAAATAAATGGTAACATATAACCTTTTATTCTAGCAATTTTCTAAGTTTATAAGATCAGTATTTAAAATGTATCCCTATTTTGAGGCTGTACTTCCCCATTATTGGCTTTGTCCATATTTTTGTGCTATGACATTGAGAGCTATGGTGAGAAGTGACAACTGAATTCTGTATTACCCCATTATTGGCTTTGTGAAGGTTTTTTGTGCTAAGAGGTTGAGAGCTATGGTGAGAAGTGAGAACGGAATTCACTAAATGATAGCCATTTAAGTTTCAGTCTTCCTATTTTACAGGAAGCTGCTGATTTAGCAAAGTGTATGTTGCTCTGACTGTAGTACATAGGGTTCTGGGTTCAAGACTTGGCAGTGAGATGCATGGTGGTAACACAAGATTTTATTCTAGCAACTTTCCAAAATAATACAAGCAATGTTTAAACTGTGTCCTTGGATTTTGGCCTTTTGTCCCCCCCCAAAAAAAAAAACTGAAATTGAAAATAAGTGGAAGAAGCTGTGCAAGATGCCTATGGCTTACACTACTGTCATTTAATTAATATCTCTCTCTCTCTATATATATATATATATATATGTGTGTGTGTGTGTGTGTGTATTGTGTGGGTGTGGAAGTAGACTTTTATGATGGAAATGTTCTGAATTGGGCAGTTTTGTCATTATTGGTTCATGCATTGTGTTTCATTGCCTACTGGAAAACTGTTCAAACAATAAATTTAAAATGTGATCTGTCTAACAAGTATGCTGTATAGTACAAGGAGTATAATTTAATAAAGTCAGGAAGGTGTATCAAAGAGCACATGTATGTTTCTTGTTTTGTGTGCAAGGGGCCAATGATTTGAAAACAACCCAAAGGTAATCGTTATCCACCACTGGCCAGATGCATTTTCTTTGGATGTAGTGTGGGTTTCAATGCTGTTTCAATGAATGCGAGTTTAAAAGGCAGAGAAGTTTTAATGCCAAATCTATTTTCATTTTGAGACTGTATTGCTTTGTTTATCAGATGTCTATTAATGTTTGTGCATTGTGCTATAAAATGTAAAAAATAAAATCCAAATCATTGTGGAAGTAAAGCAGTATGCACACATTAGTGTTTATAGTAAATGGGGTGAAATAGCCAGTTAATGGGACATTAGAATGGCTGCAGGGGGACTCTGGTGTCATGTTTTGGTTGTCTGTTCTTCAGTTTGCGTTTGAAAGTTGGTATTCCACAATTCCATTGCAGTGGGTGGGGTTACATAATTATGTATGCAAATTTTATGTTAATCAGCATACAGATTTGTACCTATTTTTCATGGGCCTTCTCCAGATTTTTGATGTTTCCAGGTTGAGTAAATGGCCGAGTTTTTAGGTATGTCTACTTCATTCACTTGGTGTATTTTTTACTATCATTCATGGTTCTGAAGATGTCTCTGACTTAAGATGAAAATGCTTAACCTTAAATGTTTTATTTTTTATCTGGCTTAAAGTGAGTTTTAATGTGAGGTTTTCTGAATAAAGCAATGTGAGACGATCCTGGCTGAAGCAACTGACTTTTTGGAAGTTTTGTTTGAATATTAGCATATGTGTTCACTACAGGAATACGCACAGCGACACATGCTTTTTGAAGAAATATAAAGTCCTGAAACATAAACATATTGTTATTCAGTATTAAATCCAAGAGCTCACACAGAGTACTAACTTCTCTTGTCGACATATTACCATGTTCACATAAAAATTCTCGTAAGGCATCCAAGCCATAATTATTAGGAATCACTGTGAACAAGGATTTGATATCTAAAGTTGCAAACATGAAATTAGTACCTTCATTATGTTTATGCCATTCATATAGTTGGGTTAAAAATCAACAGTATCTTTAACATAGCTATTAACCTTTGATCATAGATCACTATGAACTGGTTACAAATAAAGTGAAATTGTTTCTGTTATCCACCCACCTCCAGATACTATTGGTCTCATTGGTGGGTGTTCCAAACTTTTATATATCTTAGTTAATCCATATAGTACTGGTGTAATTAGACAAAGAACATTAAAGAAGTGAAATAAATCAATTGAAATGTCACCATTCAATTGCAAATCATAGATGCACATATTAACTTTCATAACAAGCTTTTTTATATCAGCAGCAGTTATACAAGTAAAAGTAACATAATCATTCAAGGACTCAAGCATATAGGTATCATAATCACATTTGTTTAGTATCACTATAGCCCCTCCCTTGTCAGCTTGTTTGATGACAATATTTTCATTACTTTGTAATTTAACAATTGGTTCATGCTCTTTATAAATTAGATTATAATGCTTCTTAGCATTCTTCTGTGGATTCGCTTCATGAATTTCTTTTGCACATATATTATTAAATGCATTAACTATTGGACAATTTACAGGAATAAAATACTTGCATTTTTACAAGCATTATAAACATTTGATAATGTAGTTTTAAAAGTAAGCTTTAAGCTTAGATTTCTAATAAACAACTTTAGATCAGTTATAGCATCAATGACAGTGTCTGTACTGGATGGAATAATGTTCAAACCCTTAGATAATAGCGCAATATCATATTTTGTAATTTCACAATCCAATAAGTTCACAACTATTCCATTATTCATTTGCCCAAATGTTTGGACAGACTCCTCATTTGTGGGCTCTTGCTTCTTTCTCTTCTTCTTTCTCTGCCTCCTTTCCTTTGCGTCCTGCCTCATGACGAATTGCGACTGTGTGTCTTTATTGTTTCTGATAAATTGAGGTAGAAAATCCTCAGGGGGTTGGGTGCTACCATTCACTATATTAGCATAGGTAGTTGGATTATTTTGCATAGGACCATTTGAATCTGTCATTTGGTCATTACCAAATGTTCGAAGACTACTTAAACTCATATTCTCTTGCAATATTTCTTTCTGAACAGCAGAGGTTTGACTATTATGGACCTCAGACAAAGAAAAAGTGTCCAAGGCATACAATGAACCTGATTTCTTGCCCCCTGCCAAGAAAAGATGTTACCCAGTCTAAAGTCATTTATACGGATTACCTAAGATATATAAAAGTTTGGAACACCCGCCGATGAGACCAATAGTATCGGAGGTGGGTGGATAACCAAACCAATTTCAGTTTACTTACTATCAGATCTTAGTGGTCCACTATAAAAGGTTAATAGTTATGTTAAAGATACTGGTGATTTTTTTAACCCAACTATATGAATGGCATAAACATAATGAAGGTACTAGTTTAATGTTTGCAACCTTAGATGTCAAATCCTTGCTCACAGTGATTCCTAATGATTATTGCTTGGATGCCTTATGAGAATTTTTATGTGAACATGGTAATATGTCTACAAGAGAAGTTAATACTATATATGAGCTCTTGGATTCAGTACTGAATATCAGTGTGTTTATGTTTCAGGACTTTGTATTTCATCAAAAAGTGGGGGTTGCTATGGGTGCTCCCATAGCGACCACCGACGCTAATATTGTTGTAGGTTCTTGGGAGGAGCACTTTGTATATAAATGTCCATCAATTTTTGCACACAGTTTGACTTTTTATAAGATTTCTGTGGATGATGTTTTTATGATATGGAAAAGTGAATGTACTGAATTAATATCATTTGTTGAATGCACACAGGTGGATTATATCTTATGTTCAAGGGCCAGTATGAAGGAGATTGAAGACTGTAAAGTGATTGCAGGGGAAAGTATAGTTAGGCAGCATAGGATGGTGGTTTGTAGGATGACATTGGTGATCAAGAAGAGGAGGATGAGTGTGAAGGCAGCACCAAGGATCAAATAGTGGAAATTGAAAAAGGGTAATTGTGAGGTGATGTTCAGGGAAGAGTTAAGACAGGCACTGGGGGGCAGTGAAGAGTTACCGAATAGCTGGGTAACTTCAGCAGAGCTTGTAAGAGAGATGGTTAGAAAGGTGCTTGGTGTGACATCTGGAAAGAGGAAGGAGGACAAGGACACCTGGTGGTGGAATGAAGAAGTACAGGAGAGTATACAGAGAAAGAGGTTGGCGAAGAAGAAGTGGGATTGTCAGAGAGATGAAGAAAGTAAACAAGAGTATAAGGAGATGAGGTGCATGGCAAAGAGAGAATTGGTGAAGGCTAAGGATAAGGTGTATGAAGAGTTGTATAAAAGGTTGGACACTAGGGAGGGAGAAAAGGACCTGTACCGACTGGCAAGACAGAGGGACCGAGCTAGTAAAGATGTGCAGCAGGTAAGGGTGATAAAGGATAATGAGGGAAACATACTCACAAGCGAGGAGAGTGTGTTGAGCAGATGGAAAGAGTACTTTGAGGGGTTGATGAATGAAGAGAATGAGAGGGAGAGAAGGTTGGATGATGTGTGGATAGTGAATCATGAAGTGTAGTGGATTAGCAAGGAGGAAGTAAGGATAGCTATGAAGAGGATGAAGAACAGAAAGGCTGTTGGTCCAGATGACATACCTGTGGAAGCATGGAGGTGTTTAGGTGAAATGGCAGTGGTGTTTTAACTAGATTGTTTAATGAAATCTTGGAAAGTGAGAGGAAGCCTGAGGAATGGAGAAGAAGTGTTTTGGTACCGATTTTTAAGAATAAGGGGGATGTGCAGAGCTGTAGTAACTACAGAGGGATTAAACTGATCAGTCACAGCATGAAGTTATGGGAAAGAGTAGTGGAAGCTAGGTTAAGAAGGGAGGTGATGATTAGTGATCAGCAGTATGGTTTCCTGCCAGGAAAGAGCACTACAGATGCGATGTTTGCTCTGAGAGTGTTGATGGAGAAGTGCAGAGAAGGTCAGAAGGAGTTGCATTGTGTCTTTGTGGATTTAGAGAAAGCATATGACAGGGTGCCTAGAGAGGAGTTGTGGTATTGTATGAGGAAGTCGGGAGTGTCAGAGAAGTATGTAAGAGTGGTACAGGATATGTACGAGGGTAGTGTGACAGCGGTGAGGTCTGCGGTGGGAGTGACAGATACCTTTAAAGTGGAAGTGGGATTACATCAAGGATCAGCTCTGAGCCCTTTTTTATTTGCAATGGTGATGGACAGGTTGACAGACAAGATCAGACAGGAGTCCCCGTGGACTATGATGTTTGCAGATGACATTGTGATTTATAGTGAGAGTAAGGAACAGATGCAGGAGACCCTGGAGAGGTGGAGATATGCTCTAGAGAGAAGAGGAATGAAGGTCAGCAGGACTAAGACAGAATATATGTGTGAATGAGAGGGAGGATAGAGGAATGGTGAGGATGCAGGGAGTAGAAGTGGCGAAGGTGGATGAGGTGGATGAGTTTAAATACTTGGGGTCAACAGTTCAGAGAAATGGTGAGTGTAGAAGAAAGGTGAAGAAGAGAGTACAACAGGATGGAGTGGGTGGAGAAGAATGTCAGGAGTGATTTGTGACAGATGAGTACCAGTAAGAGTGAAAGGGAAGGTCTACAAGAGGGTAGTGAGACCAGCTATGTTATATGGGTTGGAGACAGTGGCATTGACACAAAGGCAGGAGTCAGAGCTTGACGTGGCAGAGTTGAAGATGTTAAGATTTGCACTGGGTGTGATGAGGATAGACAGGATTAGGAATAAGTATATTAGAGGGTCAGCCCACATTCGAAGGTTTGGAGACAAAGCCAAAGAGGCAAGATTATGTTGGTTTGGACATGAGCTGAGGAGGGATGCAGAGTATATTGGGAAAAAGATGCTAGGGATGAAGCTGCCAGGTAACAGGAAAAGAGGAAGGCCTAAGATAAGGTTTATGGATGTGGTGAGAGAGGACATGCAGGTGGTTGGTGTGAAAGAGCAAGATGCATAGGACAGGAAGAAGTGGAAACAGTTGATCTGCTGTGGCGACCCCTAATGGGAGCAGCTGAAAGAAGAAGAAGAAGAAGTTGAATACCTGAATGAGATTACCCAGTTTTTGAAATTTACTTTATGTTTTTCTTCAAATTAAATAAATTATTTAGATGTTAAATTGGAGATAGTTAACAATAGTATTAAGACTAATATATTTAAGAAGGAAGTACAAGTAAATAGGCACACACACAGAGCCAGCATGCATGCTGCCCATGTATTTAATGGTACAGTGCAAAGTCAGCTAATGTGTGCTTGCAGGTTGAATACAGATGACCTACATGTATTGAGCAGATGGAAGATATGATTAATGAATTTAGAGAAAGAGGATACAATAATGATTTACTGGAAAATCTGAAGAAATATATATTAAATGATAGAAAGAACAATAGTAGGCCTTATTTTTCAGACAAGAAAGACTATCCACAAATGATTAATTGTCAGGATAAATCTGTACAGTTATGCTACATTACTAAATATAATAGAATGACTGATGAAATTAAACAAATTGTTACAAAAAATTGAATATTTTAGTCACAATGCCAGAGATCAATTAGTTGATAGGTGATAAGCCAAGTTTCACTTATAATGCAGACTGAGCAAATGAGAAAGGCGTATTCTGCTTCAGCTAGCAGCCACTTCAGCCACTACTAAAACTTCATTTGAATTCCCCCTGGCAGCAACCATCTTATTCTGTATGGGACCACATGCACAGATATTGAGTTGTTTGGAAAATAGTCCAGCCTATCAGCTGACCTATGTTTCAGGAAATCTATTTTTAAAATGTATTAGAGGGAAAAAGACACTATTTAAAAGTAAAGACTTTTTGTGAGAGTTGTAAAGCAGCAGTCAAATACAGTGAGTCAACAGTGAATACCAGTTCAGGTCAACATAGTCAGGACATGTCTGTGCACATAAGTATATCTAGTAATATCTAACATTTGTATTTGTTGTTCATCAATTGGAAGGTTATGGAAAGCATGTTTTCATTTACCGTTTTGTTTCTTTCCTTGTTCTTACATATAGATGGCACATCTGGTGTGGGCAGCTAGCCAGTGTAGTCATTGTCATGCGGAGATTTGTGCAATAAGTTACTTCAAGTGTTTCAGAGCCATGAAAAGAGACAGATATCCTGATGTCAGAGATGCAAGTAGATCAGGACATAAAGCTGGACTACAGATAGAGAGATGAGAGCTACAGGAGCAAGCGAGTGCATTTGTAACTGCTTTGTATACACAGTCTGTCTTGGGTGACAGTAATCATGCCAGTGTGTGTGTGTGTGTGTGTGTGTGTGTGTGTGTGTGTGTGTGTGTGTGTGTGTGAGTGCATGAGGAAACATAACATCCTCATCAGAGGAGATCCAGAGTTTAAGAGGACATCAGCCAGTTCATCCAATGTATTTGAGCCATGACCAAAGAAACACTCTTTTATGCAAGTTGGTGAGCTGATACAGGGAGGGATGTGAGTGGACTGGCAAAATCATGTACTACTATGCATAATATAATCACTTTCACATTTGGAATGGTGCTTTAGTGTATCCAGCTGTAACTTTGAAAAAAAAAAGATATCATGCCGGAGAGTCCTAGGTAACAAGCATAAATGTTGCCCTGTATAATCATGCCTAGTATAACAGGTCATATGCCAGTTAGTCCACACCAACAGGTAACCTGTATAACAAGTGTTACCCTGCCTTAATCACATCTGCTATGGACAGGAATTCTGCCAGGGTGCATGATGTGGGAAGATTATATATGGCATAGCAGCATGTCACTCCTGAGAATCTGTCCATGACCGGAAACACTGCGGGGATGGTGCATAGTATGGGCTTATAAAACGCACATTGTATGTGGAGGGCACGCACATTGGTTGTGATGAAATAGACCTAGGTTTATTTCAGCTGCATGGCTTCTGGCATGGCATAGCATGTATCATAGGATCATAGGAGGTTACTATGCTATTGACCCAGAGGTTATTTCAAATCTAGCCATTTCATCCCAATGTAATATCATAGGTACTCTAGTCAATACCCAAGACTGTATTTAGTAATGACTTCCCATGTCCAGGAAAGTTGTGGGTGCCATTCCTGGTAAGAATTTACGGTGCCCCATCCACTCGTCCAGGTTCCTTTTGAACAGTGTCATAGAAGTGCTCTGCTTCACATGAATTAGCAGCCTATTCCAAAGATGCTGCAGCTGCTGGGAGACAAAGCTGCTCCTCCAGTATATCCTGTTCAAGTCACAGGCCATATTTTGTCTCTGCAATGGGTATCAGGTCATGTCACTGCATATCATTCATAGACTATGTCACATTCTCAGCAAATGTCTGTCAATGATGCCAGTGCACCTAATCAATGTCACTACCGGATTATGTTTCACATATGGTCTGTGGGTGGGCTGTACTGCAACCCCTGTAAGGGCAAGTGCTGGTGCCACCATGTTCAATGGAGTGAGAGTCTGGAGTCATTTGGTAAGTCATATGTTGTTTGTTTGTGGCCCTAGATAACTGTGTGGACTGTGGACTATGTGCAAATAATGTTATTTGGAGTATTTGGTAGTTACTGAAAAACATCTCATGTCTAATGCACAATTTACATTTTTATATTACACTGTCTTTTACCTTAAAATGGCAGAGGTGCAGATTTATTAATTTTACTCTTGCATTATGCTTTTGGGGACATCAGAGGAACTCAAGTGAGATCCATACTGCCCAAATATCTGCCACATGCTACAATGTGCAAAGGTGCACCAGATGTAGGTAAAATGCCACACAACAGATGGGGTGTAACCACTGTGTGATATGGTCTGAAGGTATTGCTTCCACTTGTCTTTTTGTTTATCTTCCTGTTGTGTGGCATGGTTAGAATTTGCCTGTGCCTTGTGTTGTCCAGCTGCAAGAGACCAGTGCATTTATATATTTGCTGCATGACACAGTCTGGAAACAGCCATACCACCTCTTTTCAGGTATTTTATCATACCTTATCAGGCATTCAGGGTAGTAAACACATATTCAGTTGTTTTGTGTGTTTGGCTATACACACAGTATCTCTGTTCAGCAAACTGTTATGGTCATTAGTGATTCATTATCATTCAGCATATTCATCTATGAACTCATATCTTCAGTAAGATTTGTGTGTTCCTTCCATTCTGTAACTTTGTTTCCTTAGTCTTTATCAGTGTGTTTTATAGCACACATGCTTATGCACAACATAGTCTTGGGGTTCTTGTTGAATAAGGAGCAGTTCATTTTCCTAGTAGATGTAGTATAGGCATTCCCTGAGTGCTAGGAAGATAATGCAATGATGCTGCAATTTGCATTCGATAATAACTACTTGCAGCTGAGGGAGTGCAACACCTTCCAGTTCAGATATGCCATCCTCTCACTGCCAGGTATGCACATATAGAGATGTAGCTGCAGTGTATTGTACCATCCACTAGGACTATACCTGGTAGCATGTGTAATGCTTTCTCATTAGTTCATCACGTGGGGATCAGATAATGTAATATGTTCCCAATATGCTGCGGAATTTGAGAGCTGTGTCACACACCCCTAATGCAGAAGAGACTACAAGACCATCCCTTTGGATAGAATGTGCTGAACAGCAACTGTAGTGACTAGAATGACAGGCCAGCTTTGCAGTCCACCAGTGTGAATTCCATATGACATGTTGTCACAAATGGTGCCCATCACTTCCCTGTTTACCGCAGTCTCAGTCAGTGGAATACAGTGGAGTTCTGTCATGCATGCAACTGCCACCATCTTCATTGCATGTCGTGGGGCAGCACTTGATGTCACTGTATCATATCTGCACACCATTCATCCATGTGTGCTTTCCTTTGCCTGTGCAGGTAACATCTTCAGAACATATTCCCGTTTTGTATAGTAAATGTTGCAAACATACATGCTGTTCAAAAGTCAAGTGCAAATTGATAACTTCCCAGTTGCATGATTATACTGCTCAACTATTCTGTACAGGTTTCATAAATCTAAGTAAATCCATGCAACTCTGTTGAAAGATTTTTTAATTTTTGAGGAATTGTTACACTGATGCATACTATGCAATGCCAGTTTGTGCAGACTTACGCAATTCTATAAGTCTGTATGAATCCCACCCATTATTACTTCTTATTATGTAGTGCAGAATGAATTATTTGGAGAAAAAACTGTCAGAAATAAAAGCTAGCAGGAAAGAATTCAGAAACGGGCAATTTGTTATGCACAGTGTTACCAGAGACACTTCAAATGGTTGCATATGCGCTACATTCAGGTTATAATATTACAGAAAATTCTGATCTTTTAAAGTTAGCACAACACACACATGCACATTATGTGTGTGTGTGTGTGTGTGTGTGTGTGTGTGTGTGTGTGTGTGTGTGTGTGTGTGTGTGCTTGTATGTGTATGTGTATTGCTTTCAGTATGTTCTTAATGCCCACATCTGAAGTTTACAACTTATTTACCATTAAGAATTGTTTATCCTTTTCTGCCATAATGCCAGTAGTTCACAAGTATAAAAATACAGTGCTAGATTTGGATGTTAAATAACATTGTTTTATAATATGGCAAAACAAAATAGCAAGCCTCTTCTAGACCAGAATAAACTCAAAACAATGAAAACTAGACTTAGCAAATCACAGACTATAGTAATAAACTGCAAACATACTTGTAATACAACATTTTAATGAGTGTAATTCACAAAAGTAATTAAGCCCTTTTGACTTCACAATCGGAATTATGGACTGAAGACTTCATCAGACTTCTGCAGCTCATTCCCGTACTCCATGGCTTCCTAAGTCTGTTTTTTTTTTTGTTATTATTTAATAATATACATACAGTTAGCAATGCCAGGCTAAGCTGTGTGGATACAATGCCAGTGCAGAAAAAGCAGGAAGATGACAGAATGTGTACTCATAGCACAATAATGAGTAAATGAAATTGCTGTACATCACCAGACAATTTTAGTATTTGCAAGAAAATGGGAAGGCAACATATCCACATAGTCTGTTACTCTTGCTGTGGTGCTTGTATCATGTAGTTACCAGTACCTCAAACTGCTTGAATGCCATTCCGTACATTTCATGAATTTCTCCATTACAGCTTATCAGTATAATTACTCTTTAATTTCCTGCTCAATGTATGTATTCTGCAATACCAAGAAAATTTAGTTATAGAACACCCATAACCTTTATTAAGACTTCATCTGTACTGAACATGTCTATACAGGCTATTAAGTTCCCTTAAAAAATTCAATGAATTGTCAGTAAGTATTCTAAGTAATGCCTTAGAGCGAAACTCTAAGGATGGGTACTAATGAAAAGACAATTAAACATGGTGTTTCTGTGCATTTATTAACTTATTTACAATTAGGCAAAGAATGGGTAGGATAGCAAGGCTAATGAACTATTTATAAATGATGTAAAGCTGCACATATAAAATAATGCAGTTTACTATGGGAAATAAGATGCAGACCTATATGAAGTCAAAGCCCTGTTCTCACTGCTAACGTTCAAATCCATATCATTATTGGGCGGTATTACAGTTTTAAGCCTCAACTGCTACAGTTACAGAACTCTGAAGAGCTACTCATACAGCAGCACACAATGTCACTTCATCAGTGGTACCTCAACAGATGTATATCAGCCTGTAAAAGATTACTGACATTCTAATGTACGACCTTTGTAACAACTTAATACAGGTATAGTTCACTATTTTTCCTTTATTCTGATATTTTATGTCCTTAATTAGAAGTTTGCATAGTTTTAAGTAATGCATATAGATTTTTTTGTATCATTCTAACATCAATTACACCACAAATTATATCAACGACCAAATCTGCATCTGAGTGTGTCTGTGATAACATTTCTTATAACATTTCTGAAACGAGACCTGACAATTAAAGTAATATGCAGTGATACTGCAAACTGTAGAATAAGCTTATGCAGCCAGAGATAGGCCACAAAAGATATATATGCAAAGGGAAAAAGTATAATACATATTATACAATGACTCCCTATTACTATTCGAAAACATGCACGCTGATTGGCCCAGCCCAACCAGCATGCCCGCTGTAAATCTCTCAATATACCAAAGGAAAAAGACTTTTTTCCATTGGTATAAAGTGCCCCAAGAAAACATTTTTTTTACAACTAAAAAAAAAAAAAAAGAAAATGGAGCAATGGAGACTTTCTTTTCTCTATTGCTTCCATTTCAAAGCATTGATATACTGGGTATGCATGGGAATGCAAGTCCCATATGCATGCGCAGTACATCAAAATGAAGAAGCAGTATACCACAACCAGCAGAAGAACAGTAATCCGCTGTTATATAAAGACATTATTTAAAAAAAGTAAGTATTTTTTTTTCTTAAATAATGTCATTGTATAATAGCAATAAATGACTCCATGGTTGTAGTATATTGAAGATTTACTCACAGTTGTCTTTGTTTAATCACTCGGGTTCACCCTCATGATTAAACCACACCAACCGTGGGTAAATCTTCAATATACCACACCACATCGCCAGTTATTGCTTTAATATTCATTGCAAAATTAATACAATTCTTCACACACTGCCAGTAACATCTCACAGCAGTTCATGAAAGCAATATTTGTGTTTAAAATGATTAATACTTCTCATTTCTAATAGCGAAATGCTTCCATAGTGAAAAATGTGAAAATGTCAGTAAAAAGAAATCACTTGTTTGTGTCTTTCAGCTTTTCCCGGTTAGAGGTCACCACAGTGCATCTCTGGTCTGCTAATGATTGGCATTAGATTTTTATGTGCTGAGTTGCCAGCCCTGACACACAACCTTTGAGGTATGCCCATTCACGCATGTCTCTAGACAGATGATGCTCTAGCTGAGCATCGAACAGGACAATGTCTTACTGTGAGGCGACAACGCTACCGCATCACCACCACCGCAGTAGTAAAGCTATGTGGGAAAAATCTGAAAGCTGCTCATGGCCCTCTTGATCTAACCCATATTCCTGGACAAATACTATACAACTAGCATAGGCCTCCCAACTGTCCCTATGTTGAAGGAATGTACCTATTTTTACCCCTTCTCAGCATGTCCCTATTTTTGGTGGTATGTCTCCACTTTCAGGCTTGATTTATCCCTTAACACAATTTTTTGAATCTCCCACATCACGTGATTTTTGAAACTATTTGTACATAAAAATATGCTATGCGACCCCGACATACTATGGGCAATAATCATTTAAAGAAATAGGGCACACATCTTACATCTTCCTTTTTATGAAGCAAAAATAAATTACCTTCTATGGCAAAATTTTGCAATACAGTTCAGTAAAGTGTACAGATTTTACACTGTCTCTTTGATAATGTGCTTATATATTCCCATCATTTTCTGAGTAGTATCCCACATTCTTACTGGAAATGCCAAGTGTTATGTGCCATTTGTTATTCAAATTTTATGCTAATTGTATGTCCATATTTTTAGCTGAATGTTTCTTCTTTTCCCTTTGTTCCCATTTTCAATGTCTGCAAACTGAGAGGTATGAACCAACACCATTAGCAGTGATTATTGCTTAAATGTAACTGTTTTTGTATAGAGTTAAGTCTGATTTGTGTTTAACAAGGATAAATGCAGACATTTACCTACCTTACCATCAAATATAGAAGTAAAAATAAAATTAATTATTTACATACATATCCATTATATTTTTATTATAAGATATAGGTAGTAATATTGTACCTATAATTTGGCTATATGGCCAGAGCCGTCTGCTCTGGTGTCAGTTACTAGTTTCTAGTTACTAGTCCATAATTAACATTGTGAAAAACAATCATTCTTTAATATTGTGGTACACACTGCTTATACATTGAATAGGCTTGGTTTTATTCTATATATGTTGTGCTTTGCATTACTTCTTATACTTCATACTACACATTTTATTTGCAAGTTATCATATTACATACTCCTTACTCAGGCTTCTTATGAAAATGGAAAAGGCCCAGTGGAACAACTTGGACACCAAAATAAACAAATGCACGACTCTAAATTATTATAAAGGACTAAGGTAATTTAAAATGTGCTGCCAGTGATGGTTCTGTAACTACAGCAAAGCCACAAAAAGGAAACTGTCTAATTTGGTTTTGTATATCTTGTAGGTGAGAAAACACAGAAAGAGAGACAGAGAGACTTGGGATGAAAAGAAGATGAGGAAAAGAAGATGAGGAAAAGAGAGGAGTAGTATTAAAAAGAGAAATGAGTATGCCTGCTATGGTAGACTCTTCATTATATAGTAAGGGTACAAACAGGCTAGAGGAATTTAGACAGTATTTACTGATCAGAAGCATAAGATATGGTTGTGAATATGGGGCAATGTTTGGAAACATTCATTGGTGCAAGGATGGTGGAATATCCATTGCATAGCTGGCTCCATTAGAGGTGGTGTTGACATACACTGTCAGGGAGCTCATGCATACATGAGACATATAGAAATGAAATCCAGCAAAAATCAGAAGACAATAACTGAGCATGTCATTTTAATTTTGAACCAGGTACTAAAGTCATTATGCTGAATAAGTGTGCTTGTATATGCTTAAACCCTTTATCCCTAATTGTATGAAGAGTACTTTTCAGAAGTTCCTGATATCCACAAGATATCAAGCAGTATATTTATCAACAATATATGCCTAAATCATCAGTATGCCGCGGTGGTATGGTGTTAGCATTGTTACCTCACAGCAAGAGGATCTCCCGTTTGATTCTCGGCTTGGCTTGGGAGTGCCTTCTGTGTGGAGTCTGCATGTCCTCCCCGTGGTTGGGTAGCGTTCGAAAGACATGCGTGCATAAATGGGCGTGCCTTCATTGAAGGTTGGGTGTCGAGCTGGCACCTCGGCGTTTTGTAAAAAAATCTACTGCCAGTCATTAGCGGACTGGAGTTCCGCTGTGGCGACCCCTTACCGGGAAAAAGCCGAAAGACAAACAACAACATATGCCTAAATCATCATAAACATTGATATCTGGGCGCGGGGGCATACTTTGCTTAGAACACACATTGATTTAAAACTGGAGTAATTTAGGCAACATACAGGAGAAAGGGGGCAGAGAAAGGAGGTTTGCCTTTGCAAGAAAAGGCTCAGTATAGTATAGAGATTGAGATGAGCTGGGGGAGGCAAGAAACATAATACATGCAAAGCAAAAAGAACTGGAAAAATCAAAATGAGATACACCACCTGCAGGCAGGGCTCTCAGTGAGGGCTGAGTAGGCTTATCTTGTTATACAACATTAATACAATGTGGTGTTTCATATTAAGAGAATATAAGGAGACAAGTATTAATTTGTGTGGTAACCTTAGTCCAGATATACTGACTGTAATCTTTATGGTGCTAGTAAGAAATGTGCTCATTTCTATACAGAATTAAAAGAGCAGGTGAAACTCTTCAAGCTCAACTCAGCTAACATCTCTGCAGTGTCTTCTGCTAGCACCCAACATACAGGGGTAATGCTTCTGATTATGAAGCTATCTGCAATAATACTGCTTCATTTCTGAGGTATGCAAACACTGGTGTTTTATAACTAGAGAGAAGTGTGAAGTTTAAACTAAAGTTGTATTGTTTTCCATATCCCTGAAAACATAACAATGACTAATGAGTTAAAATGCCAGTGACCTTTCAAAGTGTCTCAATGATTGTTTAAGTCTCTCTTGATGCCATTAATCAACACAATCAGTGTTACACTTGCTACCTTTACTTGCAATTAACTTGCAGTTATGTGGACTATTATTTCTCCCCAATAAGCTACTCTAATCGTCCTGACCAATTACTTTGACTGGACACCACACTAAACAGGGCCCTCAGTAATTGGAAACGCTGTGTAATTAAAGTCCTTGGGCATACCTGGCTAACTTAATAACCTCAAAAGAGACCATTAATTAACAGGAAACTGTCTCATGCTAAAGCCTTTTCCCAGACTGTTAAATGTTAATTGAGTGTTTGTTTTTTAAAGTATTTTGACTGAGGATGCTTGGACAATATTAAACTATCTTTTTTCTCCACAAATAAATGTCTCCCACAAGCTCACCCTACAGCATTATTCATGGTACATAGATACAGGAGATGCATAATTTGTTCTGAGTGTCTCAGAGG
This sequence comes from Protopterus annectens, assembly GCF_019279795.1. NCBI lineage: Eukaryota > Metazoa > Chordata > Ceratodontiformes > Protopteridae > Protopterus > Protopterus annectens. The sequence goes on from NC_056731.1 coordinate 515,294,757, forward strand.
TTTCAGTCAGCTTGGTTTTCTATAGAGTATTGCATCTCTGATACAATATTTGTCAAAAAGGGCATTGTTGCTGAATACCAGCTCTACAGTTCATACCATATATGTGATCCCAGATTCAATGCTTTTAGACAGCACTTCATGGGAACAGAATCTGGAACACAAATTATAACAGTTCACTAGCATTGTTATATGTAGACAGTTTAAGGCATAGTCTGATTTCCATTAGTTAGGCATTGTCATGTTTTAGAAATATTTCTAGCGCGTCACAGATCTTTCTAGCATGTCAAACCATCTAAATGATACATTATAATCCCTTAATAAATAAGTAAATAAATAAAAGTGAAGTATGCTGGAAAGGTGTGCATAAAGATATTATTTATGCCCTATTGGGAATTTAGACAAATATGATGTTTTTAATTAAAAAATAATATTTTCTTAGCAGGCAGGAATATAAATGCCTGAGTAGTTGGTACAAGTATTACTTTCCTGTAATTTGTAAAGGACTAAAATAGTTAGTTTTACAATGATTCTTATATGTGGTTCCATCTTATTAGCAGAATTGTCAGAGAAAACATTTTGATGTCTACATAAAACGAATAAATAAATGCTCTTAGTTTTCCTTTTTTTGTTTTAAGATATTTCTGAAAAATGCATGTGCATTGTGGAGAATAGCAAATTATTATGTTAAAATAAAATGTGAAAGTAATGGTGAGAAATGTGTTGCAAAGTAACCCCTTGAAGATGACTGAGTTTATAATGAGGTTGAAATCAATTTAGCCGAGGAGTGAGTTACCCGATGTTTCTCGCAAAATCCTTCAGTCTGTAAAGTGCTCATTCATGTAGGTACAATCCAGACTTACATAGTGGGTATTTAACTGGACAGTGTGGAGGTCCACCCCACATGACAGAATCAGTGTCCTCCTGGTCCCCTGCTCAATACAGTTTTTGGTGACAGAAGGATTAACTAAAAAGTATTCTGTTTATCACCCTTCAGCTGAATTGTCTTTTTCATCTGCAGAGGACCTGTTTATAAACCTCAAATAGTATGCAAGTAGGCAGGAAATATACAAATACCAGAAAGTAGTTGTTTTGGGAGATTTAAATTTGGACTGTTTTCCAATGTTGTACATGGATTTAACACAGATGATAAATGCAGGTATTGTTTCTAATAGTAGGCATTAAAACTGACAACCTCACTAAGTAACTGTGTTTTAATAAATGCTTAAAATACTGTTAATACCCACTCATCTTGCCTACTGTGCCTGGAGCAATGAAATGTTTTAAGTAGAGCAAAATGGATCACATGGCAATATTTTGTGAAATGATACATGCCACAGATAGATGCTTCTATTGCTAGGATATATACCAGAATTGTCTAAATTAATTTAGTGGTTGTATTTGAAGTTCCTAGGTATTAACAGACTCAGTAATTAAAACGTATTAAACAAAATTGTAGAAAGGGTATGTAAACAGTTATACATGACTGTATTAGACAACTTCCTTTGGTGGGACAAATCAATTGAGATAACTATGATACATACATAGCTCTGGGGTCAAGTCACCCAGACATATTACTTTGCCACATACTTTGAGCCTGCAGACATCAGTTCTCATGGAGGAGCCTCAGTAGCCATGAATCCTATTTGCATCCCTTCCAAGCTGCTAAAGTAGAAATTAACTATTTTATCTCTCTCCCTGTCTCTCTTTCTTTCTGTTGCTTATGGGAAGGCTGGCAAAGAGTGACTTACACTTGTTTAAACATGATATTGAAAAGTCTGTCCTAAGAGCTGGCATTCTCTGGTAGATCATGAAGCATACACAACAATTGTTAGGAGTCATGGGCGCCCTATACTGTTTATTAACTTTCTTGACTACATATAAATTGACCTTTCTTTTTGCAACTTCTTCTTTTTTTTTTTTTTAATGACTCCTCCACCAAAATGACTGGACATGGATAGCATTAAGATGCTTGGTAATGATGTGATTAATAGGTCATTTATGTACCAACGGTTTGTGTCTGCTGATGTATGCATCAGTAACTGTAGAAAGTGCACATGAAGTAATATATCTATATACACATGTATATACATACTCACACATATACACACACACATATACAAGAATAGAAGTAACTATGTAAAAGAGTAGAACAAGGTTTCACAATAACTTCCATGTTATATAATAATAAAATTTCATCCTGTGAAGTTTAATAAAAATGTATATACATATACAATTAATCAAATATATTACAAAATGTATGTATAAATATATGTACTACACAAAAAAGTGTAAATTAATTATACATAAATAACAAAAACGTGATGAAGGAATTACATAGAGAGGGATGTTATTACTTAGTCAACTGTCATTTTAGGACTGCCTGTAAAGAGGCATGTTCATTAAGGCCTGGTAGAGAAGTTGCATTCACCCTAAACTGCCAAAGCAGTTCCCTGTATTCCAGTTTGGTTTACCATTGATGTTCTTCGTGTTTCATTGTTGCAGTCATTACATTTGGGTAATCTGTTGGCAGGTTGCCCTCAGTCGGCCTGATTAACAAAGTCTTGGGTCCTGCATCAGTTGCTGTCCCTTCTTCCATGACGTCAGGTCATCAGGGGTATAAAACATGCAGCTGATGCCATTTTCATCAGTCTTTCTTACCACGCAGTGCCCGAAGCAGAAGCAGTTCACAAGTGCCAGTCGGCCGACTCCTGAAATTTTAATTTTCAAGTTTCAGAACCGAAGTCTTCAACCTAAAGCTAAGTACCCAGTTGGGGAAACTTTTTGTTGCTCCTTACCGATGTCAGTAAAAGTTAATAATTGTATTACTTGTGAGAAGCAAATATTTCATAAGGATTTTCATTTGTACTGTATTCCTTGCCTAGGCCCTGACCACAATGTGCCTTGCTGTCGGTTTTGTGCTAAATTTAACCAACGCACTATTAAGCGTTGGTATATTTTTGCATCTAAATATTTTGGCTCAAGATTTAACTATCCAGAAATGTCGTTGGGTAGCAATCCGACTACTGGAATACACAAAAAATGCAAAGAAAAAGACAGAGACAGACCGTCAAGGCCCAAAACCGATGACGAAGCTTCTCCTAAAACAGTCGCCAGTTCGCCGGTACTCAGTGAGGTGCTTTCACAACCCCTGATGCCAGCTACTTTTGATTCGCAGGCCTCTACTGAGACCCATTCGGAGTCCAGTATGCCATGAGAGACTTTAAGTATTGAACCTGCGGATGTCTCTACCTTAGATGGGTCCGGAGCCGCTGAGCAGGCACCGGCTTTTGAGGGTGTTTTCAGGCCTAATGATTTGTATATTAAACCGACACCATTTTATTTTATTTATTTATTTTATTTTACATTTGTTGACCGGGCTAGTCCAACTGGATACATGTCCATTTTCAGTAGAGGCCCGGGGAGAAAAGCTCCATAGAGGGTAGTTATGACAATAAACAACAGGAGATCAGAATACAAAGTATTACTTTCAAAGTCACATGAACAGTTAAAAGGGTTATACAGGTAATTTAAATAGTAGAAACATTCTTAGGTAGTTTGAGTATCCTAACTACAAATGAAGACCCTTGAAGTATGGATTGGATGGATAATAGATAGAAGTTGGCTGTTTGTAACTAATCAGGATTAGAACATGGGCATAACCAATCCGATTTTAGTAGATCTTTGAATTGGTTGAGTGAGGTCTCGTGTCTTAGGTTGTTTGGGAGGGCATGCCAGGATTTTCCAATGGAATTAGCGTAGAGTGCTTCACCACCTGAATTGTTAGATTTAATAGTTTGAATTTGTAGGCTTTGGAAGATCTAAGGGATGTAAGGTTAGAGTAGGGAATGAATATTTTGGTCATCAAGGGGGGTTTTGTCAGGATGGTGGATTGTTTTGAATGCCTCAATAAGTTGATTGAGTTTGAGAATGTTAGGTAGTTCTAACCAATGTAGTGTTCTGAGATTGTTACAGTGGTGTGTCACGATAGGGCATTCCTGTTATAAATCTAGCTATGTGGTTATAGGTTGTACATAGTTTGTTGAGTTCTCTTTTATTAAGGAAGGAGAAGGGGGAGGCATGAGTGTGGAAAGGAGGTGAGTCCAGGCAATGGTTAATTTAGTGTGTGGGTTCTTAATTCTATACATGGACTTGATGTGAGTGTCAAATTTAAGGTCACACCAAGCAGTTTGGTGTGAGAGACAGGGTCAATTATGGTCCCATTTTTGGATGTCACGTGAAAGTTGAGGTAGGAGAATGATTTTTGGTTTTGATGGGTTAAGTAGTTAGTTCCAAGAACCATTTTGTTTTGGGTGGCAACTTGGAGTTTGTCAGCAGATCAGGGTGGAGTCGTCTGCATATTGTATGCAGGTGGCTTTGGGAATGATAGAGTGCAGATCGTTAATAAATAAGGAAGAGGACCAAGGATAGATCCTTGGGGACACCGATATTTGTGGGGAGTAGGTCGGATAGGCTATTTTCCCATAGCACAGCCTGATTTCTATGAGAAAGGAGGTCATTAAACCAGCCCATGGTAGTCTTGCTAAGGGTAGTATGCTCCAGTGTGTGGATCAACTGTTGGTGATTGACCATGTCGAAGGCTGAGGTTATTAATTTATTGTTGTTAACTGAGTCAATAAAGGAAAGGCTATGATGCTGGGTGTGAGACAGGAGATTGTTTGAGTAAGATGGGTAATGAGCTGCTTGTGAATGCAGCGTTCCATGATTTTGGCTAGAGGAGATAGTATAGCTATGGGTCTGTAGTTTGATGTGTCAGTGGAAGATCCACCTTTATGTAGAGGATGATGTGGGAGATTTTCCAAATAGAGGGAATAGAAGCTTCTGAAATGGTCCCGTTAACCAAGATAGAAACAGGGTAGGCTATGGCATCAGATGCAATTTGTAGGTAGTTGGCTGGGAGTAAGTCAGCCGCTAAGGTGGTTGGTTTGAGTTTATTTAGAAGGGTTCTAATATAGGAGGTAGGTACGGGTTGGAGGTTGAAGGCGGGTTGAGTTTGGACTTTGGTTGAGGGTAGTAAGTTGGTTGGCAAGGGACTGAATGGTTTCTGTGAAAAATGAATTGAAGGTGTTGGCTATTTCTCTAGGATCTTTACCAATGAGTTTTTCAGGTGGTGGGTTTGCCTGGATGCAGGAGGTGATTAAAACTGGCCCAGAATTTCTTTGGATTATTCTGGTGTTTATTTTGGAGGTGACAGTAATACTGTTTTTTGTCAGACAATACGGCTGCTTTAGTTGAGTTTCTAAGTTGGAGAAACTTGATGCGATCTAGTGGGGTTTTAGAGGCTCTCCATTTGTGCCAGGCCTTATCTCGATGTTTAATATTGGCTTTAGTGTCCTTTGTTAGCCAGGGTGCAATTAGTTTTAGTGAGACGCTTAGGAGCATGAGGAAAGTGTTATTAAAATATAACACACTCTCATCTATGGGTAAGGTTTTAGGATGGACCAATTACATGCCTTGAGATCTGCAATGAATTGGTCTTACTGTTCCTGACTAGTCTGACACTTGTGCTTTATAATAAAGGTAATCAGGTGGTCACTAGGTTAGAAGGGGGAAGGGTCCCTGTAGTATAGTTATTTGGGAGCCTTGTTTGTAAGTATCCAGTCAAGGATGCTCTGGCATTACCAATTCTGGTCGGATAGAATATTTTGTGAGAAGCCATGTAAGTTAATGGGGAGGGATTTGGGAGTTCGAATAGAGGGCCCAGTTAATATTAACATCCCCTGGGGATAGTTGGTGATTAGTTCTAGGTTTCAATATTTTTGCCTGGTGGTAGATAAGTTACTATGAGATTAATTTTTTTGGTTGTTTAGGCAAATCTTTAGAGCAATTAGTTCAAGGTTGTGGATTTTTGGGGGTTGGAGTGGGTTCATGGTGATGTTCAGGAGTTCTTGAACATGACAGCTATTCCCCATCTTTTAAGGATGCTATATCCAGGTGGGATAATTTCTTCATCCTGATGTCAGGGGAGGCAAGCAAGGCATGTAGCTCGAAAATCTTATTATTAATCTTAGGGTTAAGATGAAGGATAAGGAGGGAGCCCACTAGGTTTCTGGTATCTTTCAGTGTTTTGGGGTCTAAGTGAGTTAGGAGGGACCTGGGTTGGGGGATGTCACCATCTATTGTGATAGATTTTTTTTTTAAGTCAACATTTTTTTTTTGATTAATTATTTTTAGGGTATCTTTTGTTGTGGGCACCTTTGGGTGGCTGAGGGGTAGGATGATTAATTTTAGGAATCTGGTTATTAGCATGGTAGTCCATGGTTTGAAGAGGTTAGTGAGTGTGGTGAGCTGGGGGAGGTTTCGTTGGAGAAACCAGGGTATGGTCTTCAAAACCTAGGCCAAAATCAACTTCGATGTCTAACAAAATGATGCTTGGGCCACATGCACGGGCCCCTATGCCTAAAAAACAAATGATCAAAATGGCTGAGGATTTAATTACCTTGATCAAGGGTTCCCATTCCCCCTCCTGCTAAGAGGCCTAGGCAAGGCACTGATTATGAATCTTCAGATCAGGTTTCCATTTCTTCTGATTCCTCTTCTGATCAGGAATTATCTATTCCACCTTATGAGGACTCTGATGCAGAAGAATCCATCCCTTCTGCTTCTCCTCCTGAGGATTTTTCTTTTGGAGAAACTTTGCATACCTTAAGGGAACATTTTCACTGGGAGAGTCAGGATTTTTCAGAATCTAAAAAGAGGCTTAGGGATTTCCTTCTTTTTCCTCAGCATAGGCCTTTGGCTATACCTCCTGTTCTAGACATTGTTGATGATGTTTTCTCAGAATCCAGCATGGCTCCTGATTCCCTGCCTCCGGCTCCTAGTAAGCCAGACAGATATTACAGGGTTCCTGACTCCTACAAATTCCTTTTTAAAAATCCTAATGTTGACCCTGAAACCATTTCTCAAGGTCCTAAGGGTGTTAAGGCTTCTACTGCTAAAAATCCTACCCCTTCCGATAGAGACTCCAGGGCGCTGGATAGATGGGGTAAGAAGGTTTACATGTCTGCAACCTTGGCAATCAGGGCTTTAAACTGTCAATTTCATATGCTTAAATATCAACAGCATGTCATGGGCTTACTTAAACAGAAAATGATGTTGATTTCTGACTGAGTGGAAAATAAAGAGTTACAGGATTTATTCCATTCAGCTGAACAAGTTGGAAAGCATACTTTGCAATACGGTTTTGATTCCTTGGAGGCCTCTTGCAGGGCCACTGTAACTGGATCTGTGATAAGAAGGCATGCTTGGCTGAAGGAGCAAAATCTGCCTGACCATGTTAAAGCAAAATTGTTGGATGCTCCTTTACAACAGGATTTGTAATAAGGCAGAAGAAGTTTTGAAAAAGATGGAAGATAAAGCTAAATCTATGCAAACTATAAACGATTTCCTACATGTGCAGCCACCCAGGTTCAGTAGGCACTGGCCTACTAAGAATTGGTCCTTTCCAGTACCCACCAGAGCCGCTCAGGTCAAGCCGAGACACACCAAAGGCTCCAGGTTTCAGTCACAAGGAACTTACAGAACAAAACAATGGGGTGCCTCCACTTCCAAATCTGGAAGTAACAAGGCACCTCCCTATGGTAAACAGTCTCAATGACTTTCCTCTGCCATCACCAAGCACTTATCTTTTGGCAGCCCCTTTGGGAGGAAAACTGGCACTTCATGCACAAAATTGGCATCTAATTATCCACGACAAGTGAGTCTTAAATATAGTATCCCAGGGATACAGATTTCATTTCCACACATTGCCAATCCCAAATGGATGGCCAGATCTGCCTCCAAATCAGTGGGCAGAGGCCCATAAATAAGTTATGTCCCTCATGAATATGGGGGCTATTCAACCAGTACCAGAAAAGGAAAAGGGACAAGGTTTTTATTCAAGACTTTTCCTGGTACCCAGAAAAGACAAATCATGGCATCCAATTCTGGACTTATCCATTCTAAATACATTCCTGGACATTCCAAAATTCAAGATGCTGACTCTACAACAGTTACTGCCTATGCTAGGCAAGGATGCCTGGTTGGTAACTCTAGACCTAAAAGAGGCTTACCTGCGTATCCCAATCAGGGAATCTTGCAGAAGATACCTCCGTTTCAAAGCAGGCTATTTGCATTACCAGTTCTCTGCACGACCCTTTGGCTTATCTACTGTGCCCAGGGTCTTCACAAAGTGCCGGGCACTAGTAATTGCATTTTGCAGACAAATAAACATTCAAATTTATCCTTATGTGGATGATTGTCTAATTCAGGCAGAAAACAAGAACACTCTTCTACAGCATCTGGTGTTTGTAAAAAGGCTTCTAACTTGTCTAGGGTACACCATAAACAAAAAGAAATCACAACTGGTACCCTCTCAAAAAATTACATTCCTGGGTGCAAGCTTGAATACAACTGCCCAGATGACTTACGTCATGCTAGAAAAACAAATTCAATTGATGACCTACTTCAAACAAATGGCCACAAAAATCCAGCTATCTGCAAGACAAATTCTGCAGGCCTTGGGGTTCATGGCTTCCTGCATTCTACTAATTCCATATGTAAGACTGCATATGAGGAAACTTCAATGGTACCTAAAAAGCTTATGGAGTCAACATTGTGACAGCCTGGAAACAAGGATTCCTATCATTCCTTGCCTGCAGCAAGAGTTCCTATGGTGAGCAGAGGCCTGTCACCAAAACAAGGGACTGTCATTCATTCCACCCCTTGACACCCAAACTCTGACTACAGATGCATCAGATTACGCTTGGAGGGGCGCATCTGTCAGGAAGATGCATTCAGGGCGAGTGGAGCCCAAATCAAATGCACCTACATATCAACCAGAAAGAGATGCTAGCTGTACAGAATGCTCTGACAGCCTTCAAGGACTTTCGTCATCCAGGACAACTACTGATAAGGACGGACAACACCACAGTTATGTGGTTCATAAACAAGGAGGGGGGTACCCATTCCTACCCCCTTTGCAGACTAGCCATGGCTTTGTGGAACACAGCCTTGACTTACCAAATACATCTACAAGCTTAATTCCTGTAAGGAAAGCAAAATACTTTGTCAGACGACCTAAGCAGAAATCTTATGGACCCATATGAATGGAAATTTGTTCCACAAATTTTCAACATGTTGACATGCAAATGGGGGAGCCCAGACATAGATCTTTTTGCCTCAGCCCAAAAATATCAGTTGGACAAATTCTGCACAAGAGTCCATCACAAAAAAGCTTGGAAAGTGGATGCTCTATCCTTCAGCTGGAAAAAACTATCACTCTATGACTTTCCCCCTCTGCCTCTGCTCTCTAAAGTCTTAGTAAAAGTCAGACAGGAAAAAACAAAAATGATTCTGATTGCTCCAGACTGGCCTCACCAACACTGGTACCCGCTCCTATGCAATATGTCACACCTTCCTCCGTGGTACCTGCCTCAGACACCTTATCTACTGTCTCAGCAGAACTATCAAATTTTGCACACTCAGCTCCAAACTCTGAATCTTGCAGCATGGCTAATCAACTAATTTCACCAGTTACATCTCTCAGCAAACCAGTGATGGATGTCATTTTGGAGGCTAGAAAGCCTAGTACTAGAAAATCTTATGCTGATAAATGGAAAAGATTCCGTGCTTGGAACCAAGCACAAGAAATAAACACAGCAATGCCCAATATTCCTCAGATTTTGCAATATTTAACTGAGATGCTTCACAAAGGCCTATCTTTTTCTTCCATAAAAATCCATGCATCTGCCATTTCGGCTCATTACAACACAGAGCCTCCTCTCTTTTCTCATCCACTGCTAAAGCAGTACCTCAGAGGGGCCAACAATTTGAGACCTCCCAGGAGAGTACCAACTCCTGCATGGGACCTCAATTTTGTGTTGAAAAAACTCACTCTACCTCCTTTTGAACCAGCTGCTACTGCAGACATAAAATTTCTCTCTTGGAAGACAGCTTTTCTTTTAGCAGTCACTTCAGCTATAAGGATTTCAGAACTACAGGCTCTCACGGCAGTGGAACCTTTTATTATCTTTTACCCAGACAGGGTGGCTCTCAGGACCAATCCATCCTTTATGCCTGAAGTGGTATCTAGTGTGGCTCTTAATCAGACCATTCATCTGCCAACTTTTTTCCCAAATCCACAGAACAAGGGGGAGTGGATTCTGCATTTTTTGGATGTACAAAGACAACTAAGATTCTACTGAAACAAGAACAAATCTCTAAGAAAATCTGAGCAATTACTGGTGGCATTTGCTGCAGGGGCAGAGGGAAAGGCTATTTCAAAGCAGACTATTTCAAAATGGATAAGCCATTGTATTCATTTCTGCTACATGCATCATGGTAAACCTGTCCCCAAGGGGATCAGATCCCATTCCACCAGGGCTGCATCTACTTCTGCAGCCTTTCTCAGAGGGGTTCCTACCAGAGACATTCTAGAAGCTGCTACCTGGAGCTCAGTTCATACGTTCACCAAACATTACCATTTACCTCTCTTCTCTAAATCCAGAGCAGGCTTTGCCACTGCTGTACTGCAGGGCTTTATAGCTGCTCCTAATGCTGCATAATTCCATCCTCCCAAACCATAGCTTTGGGATTCTACCCAAATGTAATGACTGCAACAGTGAAACATGAAGAACATAGTACAGTTGTGTACACATACCATAATTGTAGATGTTCGAGTGTATTCACTGTTGCAGTCCTGGTTACCCACCCACCAGCCCCCTATTTGTCTCTGTTTATACCTCTTTTTTATTTTACTATGCTCAAAAGCCTTTTTGGTGTATTTGCTTTTATTTGGAGGTATATTGTTTGTGTTCTAAATTACGTGTGTGTATATATATATATATATATATATATATATATATATATATATTGCTCCCCATTTGGGGGGCACCTGACATCTGGGGCAAGAAAAACTGATGAAAATGGCATCGGCTGCATGTTTTATACCCCTGATGACCTGACATCATGGAAGAAGGGACAGCAACCAATGCAGGACCCAAAACTTTGTTAATCAGGGCGACTGAGGGCAACCTGCCAGCAGATTACGTAAATGTAATGACTGCAACAGTGAATACACTTGAAGATCTAAATGTACACAACTGTACTTTCTCCCCAGGGATTCATATTAACTTGTATAACAAGAAGATATCCAGAGGCCGAGAAATACAAAACTCTTTTGGATACATATTCATATTAACTTTTTCCAGGACCCCAAACTCAAAACCTCAAAACCCTTTACAAGTCTGAGAATACTTAAAAAGAGCACTATTTAAATTTTTGTTTAAAATACCATATTGATGCTTGTAAATCCTTTTCTTAACAGTGTTTTGGTTTTGGCTGTATAAACACTAGGGCAAAATGAACAAATAGCAATATAAACTGCCCCTGATGAGGAAGAGTTACCATTCTGGAATTTCAAAAAAGAACCTAGACCATTCTCAAGTTTCAAAGTTTCAACTTGTAAAATAGAGGTACATTGTTCAATGAACCCATACCTTTTTGCACCTTTTACAAGCCACATTAGCTTCGTTTTGTATATTTTCCACCTACCTCTAATTTACAAGTTGAAATTTGACTCTTTTTTTAAGAAAAAGAATCTATGCACATCAATATGATATTTAGTATATTTCATAGTTTCATAGTTTCATAGTTTAGTACTAGGCTATCTGCCCTGGGGCATTTATAAGCCTAACCCTAGTGATGTGGCTTTCACCACCCCATGTAGTGGTACTAGAGTGTACAGAATAGATTTAGAATACTGTGCCTTTGTCTAGTAGTGACACAGGAATGACCCCCGGGGTAAACCTACGATCTCCCATCCACTCGTCAAGATTTCTCTTGAAGAGAGTCAGTGAGGGGCTCTGCCTAACATGAACTGGGATCCTGTTCCAGAGTATGGGAAGCCTCTGAGTTATGAATCTGTCCCTCCAGCGTGTCCTATTCATATTTGTGCTGAGGTTTAAATCTTTAGCTCTCGTGGTTCTAATGGATATGGATTTTTTGAGGTGGAGCATGTCCATCAATTCCTGATTGGACATGGCCTTGTACGTCAGGCACAGATCACCTCTGAGCAGGCAGTATGCTACTGAATAGAGCTGGAGTTTCTTTAGCCTGGCAGCATATGACATATGTTGGAGACCCTTGATCCACTTGATGAGGTACTTCTGGGGTCTCTCCAGCTGTTGTAAGTGCCGGGTGAGGTACATACCAAATGGGGCATTGTACTCAATCATGGGCCTGATAAGGGAGGAGTATAGGGGTACAATGACCTCCTTTGATCTGGATGTGAACCCCTTCATGATAAGGTGGGCAAGGTAGAAAGTCTTTCTAACCACTTTGGCAACGTGGGTGTCAAATGAGAGGTCACTATCGACTTGAGTCCCCAGGTCTCTGATTACTTTTTCCATACTCAGTGGGTTACTGTCTATGTGATAATTTGTGGGTAATTTGTTTTTCCCAAAGGGGATGACTATACATTTCTTGGCATTCAGTTTAAGGCCATGATTCCGGCACCAGTTGTCCGTTTCAGTGAGGCCTTTCTATAGGATGTATGTGTCAGCTGGTGTATCGACTATGGCACCTAGCTTGCAGTCATCTGCGAACTTTGTCAGCCACAACCCTCCCATGTTTGCTTTCACATCTGAGAAGTAAATGCCGAACAAGAGGGGTCCCAGGACAGAGCCCTGCGGGACACCACTTGTGACTGGCTTTGAGTCTGACATGGCTCCCATGATTTTGACTTTATGGGTTCTGTTCTTTAGCCAGTTTGCAACCCATCTTGTGACATATGGATTTACATTTAAGCTGTTGAGCTTGTCTATGATGCCTGCGTGGGGTATTGTGTCGAAGGCTTTGGCCAAGTACAGGTAGGCTGTATGGACTGCTTTGCCCTCATCAATGGCTCTAGTGACTGTTTTGAAAAGTCTTTGGACATTCCAAAATTCAAGATGCTGACTCTAGAACAGTTACTGCCTATGCTAGGCAAGGATGCCTGGTTGGTAACTCTAGACCTAAAAGAGGCTTACCTGCGTATCCCAATTAGGGAATCTTGCAGAAGATACCTCCGTTTCAAAGCAGGCTATTTGCATTACCAGTTCTCTGCACTGCCCTTTGGCTTATCTACTGTGCCCAGGGTCTTCACAAAGTGCCTGGCACTAGTAATTGCATTTTGCAGACAAATAAACATTCAAATTTATCCTTATGTGGATGATTGTCTAATTCAGGCAGAAAACAAGAACACTCTTCTACAGCATCTGGTGTTTGTAAAAAGGCTTCTAACTTGTCTAGGGTACACCATAAACAAAAAGAAATCACAACTGGTACCCTCTAAAAAAATTACATTCCTGGGTGCAAGCTTGAATACAACTGCCCAGATGACTTACCTCATGCCAGAAAAACAAATTCAATTGATGACCTACTTCAAACAAATGGCCACAAAAACCCAGCTATCTGCAAGACAAATTCTGCAGGCCTTGGGGTTCATGGCTTCCTGCATTCTACTAATTCCATATGTAAGACTGCATATGAGGAAACTTCAATGGTACCTAAAAAGCTTATGGAGTCAACATTGTGACAGCCTGGAAACAAGGATTCCTATCATTCCTTGCCTGCAGCAAGAGTTCCTATGGTGAGCAGAGGCCTGTCACCAAAACAAGGGACTGTCATTCATTCCACCCCCTGCCACCCAAACTCTGACTACAGATGCATCAGATTACGCTTGGAGGGGTGCATCTGTCAGGAAGATGCATTCAGGGCGAATGGAGCCAAAATCAAATGCACCTACATATCAACCAGAAAGAGATGCTAGCTGTACAGAATGCTCTGACAGCCTTCAAGGACTTTCGTCATCCAGGACAACTACTGATAAGGACGGACAACACCACAGTTATGTGGTTCATAAACAAAGAGGGGGGTACCCATTCCTACCCCCTTTGCAGACTAGCCATGGCTTTGTGGAGCACAGCCTTGACTTACCAAATACATCTACATGCTCAATTCCTGTAAGGAAAGAAAAATACTCTGTCAGACGACCTAAGCAGAAATCTTATGGACCCATATGAATGGAAATTTGTTCCACAAATTTTCAACATGTTGACATGCAAATGGGGGAGCCCAGACATAGATCTTTTTGCCTCAGCCCAAAACTATCAGTTGGACAAATTCTGCACAAGAGTCCATCACAAAAAAGCTTGGAAAGTGGATGCTCTATCCTTCAGCTGGAAAAAACTATCACTCTATGACTTTCCCCCTCTGCCTCTGCTCTCTAAAGTCTTATTAAAAGTCAGACAGGAAAAACCAAAAATGATTCTGATTGCTCTAGACTGGCCTCACCAACACTGGTACCCGCTCTTATGCAATATGTCACACCTTCCTCCGTGGTACCTGCCTCAGACACCTTATCTACTGTCTCAGCAGAACTATCAAATTCTGCACACTCAGCTCCAAACTCTGAATCTTGTAGCATGGCTAATCAACTAATTTCACCAGTTACATCTCTCAGCAAACCAGTGATGGATGTCATTTTGGAGGCTAGAAAGCCTAGTACTAGAAAATCTTATGCTGATAAATGGAAAAGATTCCGTGCTTGGAACCAAGCACAAGGAATAAACACAGCAATGCCCAATATTCCTCAGATTCTGCAATATTTAACTGAGATGCTTCACAAGGGCCTATCCTTTTCTTCCATAAAAATCCATGCATCTGCCATTTCAGCTCATTACAACACAGAGCCTCCTCTCTTTTCTCATCCACCGCTAAAGCAGTACCTCAGAGGGGCCAAAAATTTGAGACCTCCCAGGAGAGTACCAACTCCTGCATGGGACCTCAATTTTGTGTTGGAAAAACTCACTCTACCTCCTTTTGAACCAGCTGCTACTGCAGACATAAAATTTCTCTCTTGGAAGACAGCTTTTCTTTTAGCAGTCACTTCAGCTATAAGAATTTCAGAACTACAGGCTCTCACGGCAGTGGAACCTTTTATTATCTTTTACCCAGACAGGGTGGCTCTCAGGACTAATCCATCCTTTACTCCTGAAGTGGTATCTAGTGTGGCTCTTAATCAGACCATTCATCTGCCAACCTTTTTCCCAAATCCACAGAACAAGGGGGAGTGGATTCTGCATTTTTTGGATGTACACAGACAACTAAGATTCTACTTAAACAGGAACAAATCTCTAAGAAAATCTGAGCAATTACTGGTGGCATTTGCTGCAGGGGCAGAGGGAAAGGCTATTTCAAAGCAGACTATTTCAAAATGGATAAGCCATTGTATTCGTTTCTGCTACATGCATCATGGTAAACCTGTCCCCAAGGGGATCAGATCCCATTCCACCAGGGTTGCATCTACTTCTGCAGCCTTTCTCAGAGGGGTTCCTACCAGAGACATTCTAGAAGCTGCTACCTGGAGCTCAGTTCATATGTTCACCAAACATTACCATTTACCTCTCTTCTCTAAATCCAGAGCAGGCTTTGCCACTGCTGTACTGCAGGGCTTTATAGCTGCTCCTAATGCTGCATAATTCCATCCTCCCAAACCATAGCTTTGGGATTCTACCCAAATGTAATGACTGCAACAGTGAAACATGAAGAACATAGTACAGTTGTGTACACATACCATAATTGTAGATGTTCGAGTGTATTCACTGTTGCAGTCCTGGTTACCCACCCACCAGCCCCCTATTTGTCTCTGTTTATACCTCTTTTTTCTTTTACTATGCTCAAAAGCCTTTTTGGTGTATTTGCTTTTATTTGGAGGTATATTTTTTGTGTTCTAAATTACATGTATATATATATATATATATATATATATATATATATATATATATATATATATGGGTCTACTTCTAAATACCGACACGATTCCCGACACAAAACTCACCACGCCAAATAACCGACAACACACAAACCCGACACAAACCCGACAACGCAAAACACCGAACACCAAAACACCGACACGCAACACTACATACCATACACACTAGCCCTGACCCAAACCCTAACCCTAAGGTCCGACACTATCGCACACTTCACCTACCTGCACCCTAACCCTAACTCACTTACACCCCCGTAGCCCAAGCTCCGACACTAACGCACATCACCTACCTGCACCCTAACCCTAACTCACTTACACACCCCTAGCCCAAGCCCGACACTAACGCACACATCACCTACCTGCACCCTAACCCTAACTCACTTACACACCCCTAGCCCAAGCTCCGACACTAACGCACACATCACCTACCTGCACCCTAACCCTAACTCACTTACACACCCCTAGCCCAAGCTCCGACACTAACGTACACATCACCTACCTGCACCCTAACCCTAACTCACTTACCTGACCACTCCTACCTCCGTCACTGTCGCACACTTACCGGTCGCGATCGCATTAATACCCTTGTCGGTCTTTCCACTGTCGGCGAATCACCCTGTCGGTATACGCACTGTCGGTCATCTGGCGTGATTTCGCTGGGGAATCGGCGTTCGGTCTTTAGAATGGGACCCATATATATATATATATATATATATATATATATATATATATCTATATATCTATATATATTGCTCCCCATTTGGGGGGCACCTGACATCTGGGGCAAGAAAAACTGATGAAAATGGCATTGGCTGCATGTTTTATACCCCTGACAACCTGACATCATGGAAGAAGGGACAGCAACCGATGCAGGACCCAAAACTTTGTTAATCAGGGCGACTGAGGGCAACCTGCCAGCAGATTACGTAAATGTAATGACTGCAACAGTGAATAGGTTCATAGGTTCATAGGTTCATAGGTTCATACTAGGCTATCTGCCCTAGGGCATTTATAAGCCTAGCCAGAGTGTGTGTGGCTTTCACCACTCCTTAGGATGAGAATACTATACCCATTAGTTTGCTGTGCCTCTGTCCAGCAGTGATACAGAGATGATTCCCGGGGTAAACCTACGATCTCCCATCCACTCGTCAAGATTTCTCTTGAACAGAGTCAGTGAGGGGCTCTGCCTCACATGGACTGGGATTCTGTTCCATAGTGTAGGGAGTCTCTGGGTGATGAATCTGTCCCTCCAGCACGTCCTATTTATATCCGTGTTGAGGTTTAAGTCTCTTGCTCGTGGCTCTGGTGGATTTGGATTTTTGAGGTGGAGCATGTCCATTAATTCGGGTTGGACATGGCCTTGTATGTCAGGCACAGATCCTCTGAGCAGACGGTATGTGACTGAATATAGCTGGAGTTTCTTGGTCGGGCATCGATGACATATGTTTGAGCCTTTATCCTTTTGGTGAGGAACTTTGGGGTCTTTCCAACTGCTGCAGGTGTCGGGTAAGGTACATTCCGAATGGGCGTTGTACTCAATCATTGGTCTGATAAGTGAAGAGTACAGGGGTACAATGACCTCTCCTGATCTGGATGTGAATCCCTTCATGATCAGGTGAGCAATGTAGAAGGTCTTCCTAACCACTTTGGCAATGTGAGTGTCAAAAGAGAGGTTACTATCAACTTGGGTCCCCAGGTCCCTGATAACTTCTTCCGTGTTTAATGGATTACCACCTATGTGGTAATTAGGGGTTACCTTGTTTTTCCCAAAGGGTATGACTATACATTTTTTGGCATTTAGCTTAAGGCCATGGCTCTGGCACCAGTTATCCATTTCTATGAGACCTCTCTGGAGGATGTCTGTGTCTGATGGAGTGTCAATTATGGTGCCCAGTTTGCAGTCATCTGCAAATTTTGTCATCCACAATCCCCCTATGTTTGCCTGCACTTCAGAAAAATAAATGCCGTACAAGAGGGGGCCCAGGACTGAGCCCTGTGGGACACCGCAGGACCGCTTAGAGTCTGACATGGCACCAGCAACTCTAACCCTGTGTGTTCTGTCCTTGAGCCAGTTTGCAACCCATCTTGTGACATATGGGTTTACATCTAAGCTGGTGAGCTTTTCTATGATGCCCGAGTGGGGTATTGTGTCGAACGCTTTTGTTAGGTCAAGGTAGGCTGTGTGAACTGCCTTACCCTCATCAATGGCCTTAGTGACTGTTTTGAAAAAGTTGACCAAGTTCAAGAGGCAGGATCTGCCCTTGACAAAGCCAAATTGGGTAGGGGCCAGTGTCTGTAGGTCCCCAATGTCTTTATTTATGAGTTCCATTATGATCCTCTCCATAGCTTTGCAGACAAGGCTCATCAAGCTTATGGGGCGGTAATTTCCAGGGTCCGTAGAAGCACCGCCTTTGTGGAGTGGGACCACAGTTGCCGTACGCCATTCTTTGGGTATGTATCCTGTAGTAAGGCTAAGATTAAACAGCAGCCTTATGTGTGGGTTTAGTTCCTCATTGAGTTCGTGTAGCACACAGCCGGGGACACCGTCCAGTCCCATTGATGCTGTGTTTTTGCTTTAGAGAGAGCAGCTCTCACCTGGGCATCTGAGATGTTTGGGAGGCTAGACTCTGGTGGGATAGATGTTTCTCCTTTTAGGGGGAGGAGGAGAAATTTGGACTGAACCTGTCTGCCAGTATATTGGCAATGTCTGTGGGTTCAGTGATTTTTTATCATTTTGGACTAATTCTGAGCATATCTGGGAGTTTCCACCCAGGTTTCTAACATAGCTAAAGAAGGCTTTATGATTGTCTTTTGTGTCATTAGCGATTTTTCTCACAAAGTTGGCCTTGGATGATTTTATGAGTGATCGTAGTGATTTGCTAGTATTGATCAGAGATGCCTTCCCTTTTAGGGATTTTGCTCTGTCATGCAGTAGCTTTCTCCTCTTGTTGTACAGTTTGTTTATGGCTGGGGTCCACCAGACCGGGCGCCTGCCTTTGGTGGAAAGGGTCTTGATTTTATTAGGGATTGCTTGATCCATACATTCCTGGAGGTGCTCGTAGAAGGCATTTGTAAGGGTTTCAGCAGCGTTGGTTGTGGTTTCCACTGGCTCAGGATACCACTCCAGTCTTAAGAAGTGTGAAGTTTGCTTTTGAGGCGTTCTTCACTGTGGTCTTTTTTGCTGGGGGGGGGCGCGGGATGTGGTTCTCCAATGAGATTATTTTATGGTCTGATCTCACCAATGAGGGATATACTTCGGTGTGGAGCATTTTGTCCCCATGTTTGTGATGATCAGGTCTAGTATATTTTCTCCTCTTGTGGGAATGGTGACTAGTTGTTCCATAGCATTTGAGTTTATGAACTCAAGGAACCTTTGGGCTAGGGTGTTGGGGCTTGAGTAATGTTCCCAGTCTATGTTTGGGTAGTTGAAGTCACCCAATATGATGGTGTTTGGAGAGACATCCATACTCTCCAGTGTCTTCAGGAAGGCTGTGTGGGTTTCCTGAGTTTGAGAAGGTGGTCTGTAGCATGTTACAAACTGTAGGGCAGTTTTACCTATGGTTAATTGCACCTGGATGGTCTCTGATGCTTCGATGCGTTGCCACTAACCTGGAGGTGTGGGTATCCTTTATGAATATGGATACTCCCTCCTTTTGTGGTTCGGTCCGGATTTTGGGGCCGAACGCATGATATGAGGTATAACCTGATAGTGCTGGGGTGCTCTCAGGAGCCTTGAACCAGGTTTCAGTCACAGCACAGACATCGATGTTCTCCATACTGAGGAGGGCTTCGAGTGCATCTTGAGGTCTAGACTTCTGGCATTGAGCAGAATTACCCTTAGTTTTTCCATTTTTGTTTTCTAGGGTGGTAGGTTTATCATTTGAGCCTTGCCTAAAAAAGGCACTATGGGGGTGGCAAGAGCCTTTGCCAATATCCGGAAGCCCAGGGGTGACAGGTGCAAGCCGTCCCTTGCGAAGCAGCGTGGCTTGTCAAGCATGTCATCCCAGGCAGACAAACATTAGATCCCCTTAGAATGACACCAGTAATTAAGCCAATTATTAAAGCTGATCATTTTGTCTCTGTATTGTGGCATCATTCTTGGTGAGGGTAGGATACTGCTCAGGGTCAGTGTCATACCGGCCTGGGCTACATAATCTGAGAGCTCCTCTATGTCTCTTTTCATGTAGTCCAGGGAGGTACGTCTCAGGTCGTTCACACCGGCATGGACAATGACTGAGTCATACTTGTACTTGCTGTGGAGTGACCTGAGTGCTTGTGTTATGTGGCGGATTCTAGCGCCTGACAGGCAGCTTACTGTGATCTTTTCCTTATTCAGTCTGGTGAGTGGGACGTCAGTGTGTCTGACTATGGAGTCACCTATAACAAGTGTGTCTGGCATTGTGTTTGGCCTTAAGGGCTGTGACTGTTTAGCACACTGACTTTGAGAACTATGTGTTGCATGTCTTATGTCTTGAGGTGGCAGTTGCTTGGGTGTCTGCTTTGGAGGCCTCTGTAGTTTTGGTAGATTTTTGATCAGTGCCTCCGAGTATGTCTTTGTGTTTGTTTTGCAGTTGTGATAGTTCTATGTGAAACTGGGTTTGTGATGTGCATGGTTTCCTTCTCCTCCTGTCTGGTCTTGCCAGTCTTGAGTTGAGAGAGCTCAGCCTCCAGTTTGGCTATATAGTTGCATCTCTCACATGTATTTGTGTTTTGTGGGAGAAGGAGTGGGTTGTCTGTGTACATGAGGCAATTGTAACATTGCCTCAAGATGCCCAGATTCACCAGCTGAACAGGAGAGGACGCTAGCAACTGACCCTTCGACATGCTAGAAAAAGTGAAAAAGTTTGCTGTGTAACTAAGTCAGAAGGGACCAATAGGGAAATGGGTACTCAAGGGGATTCTAGGCTAATGTAGTACTTTGTTTAGTATACAAGTACTTTACCTATATAAAAATGCTTTAGGAGCAAGTGCTGAGCTTTTGAGATAGAGAATAGACTGTTTAGATTGCAAGTAGAGAAGTTCTAAGGCAAAAATTGAAGAGCAGACTTTACGGAGCCAGAAATAGTTTAACCTTGTTTAACCGGCTGCCCGATGGTGCTCTATGGGCAACTCCGCTAAATCACGCAAAAGCGCTAAAGCGGGCTTTATAGCAGGGGCTTGAAAAGAGCTAGGAATTGACCCAAAATGGCCAATAGACTACAAGTTTCTGGCTGGAACCACTGCTCTAGGGACAAATAGGCTGCTCAGTGCTCCCCACTCCCACTGGTGAACAAAGAAGCTTCCCTTTATCCAAATAAGGATATGAAATAGCACAGGAACCAAGCCAAAGCCCAGAGATCAGCAAACTCTGAAGACTGGACTATTCTAGTTCAGTAAGGCGGGAAAACAAGATTTTTTTTTTTTTTTTTTTTTTTTGCAGAAAACAGAGGAAAAACAGACAGTAAATGCTATAAATGCTTTTAAACGGCTAGTGCACTTGAGTGTGTTAGCCTACAGGTAAAATTAAGCAACAAATAACTTTTTAAAAGTGCAAAACAGTTAATCAACACAAAAACAGTTTAAATAGAATGCAGAGCTGTATAAACAGGTGAAAATGCAGTCGCTAAGCAGTAAATAATCAAAAAGCCAGAAAAAAATACTTAAATCAGGAAAAAGTCACTCGAAGATCTAAATGTGCACAACTGTACTTTCTCCCCTGGGATTCATATTAACTTGTATAACAAGAAGATATCCAGAGGCCGAGAAATACAAAACTCTTTTGGATACATATTCATATTAACTTTTTCCAGGACCCCAAACTCAAAACCTCAAAACCCTTTACAAGTCTGAGAATACTTAAAAAGAGCACTATTTAAATTTTTGTTTAAAATACCATATTGATGCTTGTAAATCCTTTTCTTAACAGTGTTTTGGTTTTGGCTGTATAAACACTAGGGCAAAATGAACAAATAGCAATATAAACTGCCCCTGATGAGGAAGAGCTACCATTCTGGAATTTCAAAAAAGAACCTAGACCATTCTCAAGTTTCAAAGTTTCAACTTGTAAAATAGAGGTACATTGTTCAATGAACCCATACCTTTTTGCACCTTTTACAAGCCACATTAGCTTAGTTTTGTATATTTTCCACCTACCTCTAATTTACAAGTTGAAATTTGACTCTTTTTTAAGAAAAAGAATCTATGCACATCAATATGATATTTAGTATATTTCATAGTTTCATAGTTTCATAGTTTAGTGCTGGGCTATCTGCCCTGGGGTATTTATAAGCCTAGCCCTAGTGATGTGGCTTTCACCAACCCATGTAGTGGTACTAGAGTGTACAGAATAGATTTAGAATACTGTGCCTTTGTCTAGTAGTGACACAGGGATGACCCCCGGGGTAAACCTACGATCTCCCATCCACTCGTCAAGATTTCTCTTGAAGAGAGTTAGTGAGGGGCTCTGCCTAACATGAACTGGGATCCTGTTCCAGAGTATGGGAAGCCTCTGAGTTATGAATCTGTCCCTCCAGCGTGTCCTATTCATATTTGTGCTGAGGTTTAAATCTTTAGCTCTCGTGGTTCTAATGGATATGGATTTTTTGAGGTGGAGCATGTCCATCAATTCCTGATTGGACATGGCCTTGTACGTCAGGCACAGATCACCTCTGAGCAGGCGATATGCTACTGAATAGAGCTGGAGTTTCTTTAGCCTGGCAGCATATGACATATGTTGGAGACCCTTGATCCACTTGATGAGGTACTTCTGGGGTCTCTCCAGCTGTTGTAAGTGCCGGGTGAGGTACATACCAAATGGGGCATTGTACTCAATCATGGGCCTGATAAGGGAGGAGTATAGGGGTACAATGACCTCCTTTGATCTGGATGTGAACCCCTTCATGATAAGGTGGGCAAGGTAGAAAGTCTTTCTAACCACTTTGGCAACATGGGTGTCAAATGAGAGGTCACTATCGACTTGGGTCCCCAGGTCTCTGATTACTTTTTCCATACTCAGTGGGTTACTGTCTATGTGATAATTTGTGGGTAATTTGTTTTTCCCAAAGGGGATGACTATACATTTCTTGGCATTCAGTTTAAGGCCATGATTCCGGCACCAGTTGTCCGTTTCAGTGAGGCCTTTCTATAGGATGTATGTGTCAGCTGGTGTATCGACTATGGCGCCTAGCTTGCAGTCATCTGCGAACTTTGTCAGCCACAACCCTCCCATGTTTGCTTTCACATCTGAGAAGTAAATGCCGAACAAGAGGGGTCCCAGGACAGAGCCCTGTGGGACACCACTTGTGACTGGCTTTGAGTCTGACATGGCTCCCGCAATTTTGACTTTATGGGTTCTGTTTTTTAGCCAGTTTGCAACCCATCTTGTGACATATGGATTTACATTTAAGCTGTTGAGCTTGTCTATGATGCCTGCGTGGGGTATTGTGTCGAAGGCTTTGGCCAAGTCCAGGTAGGCTGTATGGACTGCTTTGCCCTCATCAATGGCTCTAGTGACTGTTTCGAAAAAGTCAACCAGGTTCAAAAGGCAGGATCTGCCCTTTACAATGCCGAACTGGGTGGAATCAAGTGTCTGTAGGTCCCCAATGTTGCTGTTTATGAGTTCCATAATGATTCTTTCCATAACTTTGCAAACCAGGCTGGTTAAGCTTATGGGGCGGTAGTTCCCAGGGTCTGTAGCAGAGCCTCCTTTATGGAGTGGGACCACTGTTGCTGTACGCCAGTGTTCAGGTACATAACCTGTAGTAAGGCTAAGGTTAAATAGCATTTTTATATGCGGGTTTAGCTCCTCTTGGAGTTCACGTATCACGCAACTGGGGATACCATCAGGTCCCATTGATGCTGTGTTTTTTGCTTTGCTGAGGGCGGCTCTCACCTGGACATCTGAGATGACAGGGAGGTTACATTCAGCTGGGATAAGTATTTCTTCTTTTGGGGGTGAGGGAGAGGAGAAATTTGCACTGAATCTGTCTGCCAGAATGTTGGCAATATCTGTGGGTTCGGTGAATTTTTTGTCATTGTGTACTAACTCTGAGCATATCTGAGGGTTTCCGCCCAGGTTTCTAACATAACTGAAGAATGAATTGTGGTTATCTTTAGTTTCCTTGGTGATTTTTCTCTCAAAGTTGGCCTTGGATGTTTTTATGAGAGAATGTAGCTTTCTACTAGTGCTGATCAGAGATGCCTTCCCTTTATGGGATTTTGCTCTGTCTTGCAGTAGCTTCCTTCTTTTGTTATGCAATTTGTTTATGGCTGGGGTCCACCAGCCAGGACACTTTCCCTAGGTAGAGAGGGTCTTGGTTTTATTTGGGATTGCATGATCCATGCATTCTTGGAGATGTCCGTAGAAAGCATTTGTGAAGGATTCAGCATTGTGGGATGTGGTTTCCATTGGCCCAGTGGGCTTAAATGATACCATCTCAGTCTTAAGAAGTGTAAAGTCGGCTTTTTTGAAGTTTTTCACTGTAGTCTTTTGTGCTGGGGGTGGAGGTGGGATATGTATATCCAGGGTGATTAGTTTGTGGTCAGATCTCACTAGTGAGGGGAATAATCCTGGTGTGGAGCATTTTGTCCCCATGTTTGTGATGATCAGGTCTAGTATATTATCTCCCCTTATGGGAGAGGTGACTAGCTGTTCCATTGCATTTGAGTTTATGAATTCCAGGAACCTTTGGGCTAGGGTGTTAGGGCTAGAATAGTGCACCCAGTCTATGTTAGGGTAGTTGAAGTCTCCCAATATGATGGTATTTGGTGAGACATTCATATCTTCCAATGTCTTCAGGAAGGCTGAATGGGGTTCTTGAGATTGGCAGGGTGGTCTGTAACATGCAACCAGTTGTATAGCAGTTTTGCCTACGGTTAGTTGCACCTGGATGATCTCCGATGCTTCATGAGTTGCCACTAACCTGGAGGTG
>NC_056731.1:515326976-515336976 GCF_019279795.1 Protopterus annectens
GATCCAGTATCTGTCTAGCTGGGATGACATCATCGACAAACCACAATACTTTGCCAGAGATGGTCTGCACCTGTCGTCCCTGGGATTCAGGTTACTGGCTAAGGCTCTTGCCACCCCTATAGTGCCTTTTTTAGGCAAGGCTCAAATGACAAAACTACCACTGTTACAGATATAAGCATGCAAAATCTGAAGGCAATGCTACTCAATGCTAGAAGTCTAAACCTCAAAATGCACTCTCAAGGCACTCCTAAAAATGGAGAACATCGATATCTTTGCAGTAACTGAGACCTGGTTCAAGGTTCCAGAGAGCACCCCTGCAATACCAGGCTAAAACTCTTACCACACTTTTCGGCCACCAAACCAGGACCAAAGCACTAAAGGCAGAGGAGTGTCCATATTCACCAAGGATATTTACACCTCCAGGCTAGTTGCCCAACACAATGCATCTGAAATTCTACATGTGCAACTAACACTAGGTAAGACTGCAATCCAAATTGTAGCTTGCTACAGATCCCCCACCATGCCCCAAAATTCTCACTACACCTTTCTAAACATACTGGAAAATATTAAGATAAAACCAAACACCCTAATACTGGGTGATTTCAACTACATCCTAATACTGGGTAATTTCAACTACACTGCCATTAATTGGGAAAACTACTCAGGTACCAACACCTTTTCCCAACAGTTCTTGGAATTCATAAATTCCAATGACCTGTATTAACTAATCCATAGTCCCATGAGGGGCTCAAATGTCTTAGTCCTG
This sequence comes from Protopterus annectens, assembly GCF_019279795.1. Lineage (NCBI taxonomy): Eukaryota > Metazoa > Chordata > Ceratodontiformes > Protopteridae > Protopterus > Protopterus annectens. Next base: position 515,327,743 of record NC_056731.1, read on the forward strand.
GTCATTACCAGCATGGGAGATCGATGCTCCACACCAGTGGTCACCCCCTCATTGGTCAGGTCTGACCATAAGCTAATAATCCTTGATGTCCACATCCCACCCCCACTCCTGAGTAGGGAAACCTCCATAAAAGACTTCTCCAAAGCCATCTTCATGCTATTCAAGTCAGAAGTGATAAACTTCATGACACCCATGCAGACAGGAACTGAAATTTCGACTGCTGAATCCTACACTAAGACTCTGTATGAGCCCATCCACTCGTGCATGAATCATGCCATTCTGAATAGAACCAAGATGGTCTCCTCCAAAAAAGGGAACCCAATCTGGTGGTCTCCTGCCATAAACAAACTATACAACAGAAGGAAGAAACTGTTGCAGAAAAGAGAAAAATCCCAGGATGCAAAAAACTCCCTTACCAGACTCAGTAAGAAGCTGAGATTCCTCATAACAGCCTCCAAAGCTAGTTACAAAAAAAAAATTGCCAACGATTCCAAGGACAACCACAAGGCATTCTATAGTCATGTCAAGAATCTAAATGGCAATGCTCAGATCTGCTCTGAGCTACAACAGAATGGCATTAAATATACTTATCTCAAGGATATTGCCAATATCCTGGCAGATTGATTCAGTGCCAACTTCACCCTCACCCCCTAAAGAGCCCATCTCAATACCAAAAGATTGACAAATTCTGGTAATCATGGCCACACAGGTAAAAAATGTACTCTCCAAAGCTAAGAATACAGCATCCATGGGACCAGACGACATCCCTGGCTGTGTACTACATGAACTACAGAATGAACTGGCACCTCACCTAAGTGTCATGTTTAACCATAGCCTCACCTCAGGCTTTGGCCCAATGAGTGGTGCACAGCTACAGTTATCCCACTCCACAAGGGGGGATACACCTTGGATCCAGGGAACTATTGTCCCATCAGTTTGACGAGCCTGATCTGCAAAGCTATGGAACGTATTATCATGGAACTTATAAACAAAGACATTGGCAACCTTCAAACACTGGACCTCACCCAGTTTGGTTTCGTAAAGGGCAGATCTTTTCTCCTCAACCTGATTGACTTCTTCAAATCAGTCTCTAGTGCTGTGGGCGAGGGTAAGGCAGTCCACACAGGCTATCTGGACCTCACCAAGGCCTTTGACACCATCCCCCACTCTGGAATCATAGATAAACGTACTAAGCTGGGCATTAATCCCTACGTCACTCGATGGGTTGCCAACTGGCTTACTGACAGAACCCACACTGTAAAAGTAGCCAACTCAAAATCCTGCTCCAGACAAGTGACAAGCGGAGTACCTCAGGGTTCAGTCCTGGAACCGCTCTTGTTTGACATCTACTTCTCTGAAGTACAGGCCAGCACTAAGGGACTCTGGCTAACAAAGCCTGCAGATGACTGTAAACTGGGTGCAATTATTAAATCTCCAAATGATGTGGATATTCTACAAAAAAGCCTTACAGAAACAGATGATTGGTGCCAGAGTCATGGGCTCAAGCTCAATTCCAAGAAATGTATAGTTATCCCCTTTGGGAAAAAACATGTACCCATGAATTACCACATAAGTGGCAGTACACCAAACAGTGAAAGTGTGATAAGGCACTTAGGGACACAGGTGGACAGTGGTCTCACCTTCGATAACCCCATAGCCACAACAGTCAGGAAATCCTTCCATGTGGCACACCTCATCACTAAGGGCTTTTCATCCAGAAAAAAGGAGGTCATTGTCCCACTGTACTCATCCCTCATTAGACCCATTATAGAGTACAATGCCCTGTTTGGTGTATACCTCACAAGACATCTGCAACAACTGGAAAGGTCACAGAAATACCTCACTAAAAGAATCACAGGCCTAAAGCAGATTCCCTATGCTGACCATCTAAAAAAACTCCAGCTATACTCTGTCACATAGACAGAGGTGATCTCTGCTTAACAAACAAGGCCATGTCAAACTCAGTGCTGTTGGACATGCTACACTTAAAGAAATCCAATCCCTCAGAGCCATACGCTCCAGGGATCTAAACCTGGTCATCACAATAAACAAAACATGCTGGAGGGATAGGTTCCTGAGCAAGAGACTCCCCATACTCTGGAATAGACTGCCCATACATATCAAGCTGTGTGCCTCTATGGCCCTCTTCAAAAGGAACCTTGACGATTGGATGAGAGATAGGAAAATTCACCCCGGGGATCACATCAGTCACTCTGCTAGACAGGGGACCAGGGAAGTAAATATTCAGCAAAAAAATAGCCAGGGAATTGTTAAGGCTAGGCTTGTATAGACCCTAGGCCGATAGCCTACTACCAACCTATGAACCTATGAACCTATGAACATGCGAATGTGAATGCACTACTGCACACATGTCATAAACAGCTTCAGTGCCTGCAAAACTTAAACAAAAAAAAAACAGTGCAGCACCCCACATGGGGGTCTGTGCCCCATCACCCCTTGCTAATTATATATACTAACTCTGAGATTGCTCAAAATTGAGGTAATAAAATATTTTCAACCTTTGAGAATTGTGCGATCTCACAACCTGTTGACCATCTGTTTAGTCCACCAAAACTGGTTGTCTAAACAGATGGCCAAACACACTGTCTACCAAAGCATATATATATATGTGTGTGTGTGTGTGTGTCTACTTCACAAGAACGAAAGAGCACATTACTGAAGATGCGAAGGCTGAGATGAGAACTCCAAAACTTAATTTGAGTGAATGACCACATAGCCAACATGTTTACAATGGTAGGTAACCAGTTGGCCAACAAGGGGAAAATTACACTTTTCCCCACTGTAGTGCAATCCTGGAGTTGGTATATTTACTTGGGGGGGGGTGTGGGAGGCATGGGTGCGTAGCCTCCAACCTGATTGGGTTGGAGATGGTGCAGTGTATTTTCCATCAGTTGTTAGCCCAGCAGTTACTTACCATTAGAAACATGCTGGCTAGGTGGTCATATGTGTAAATGAAGTTTCGGAGTTCTCGTTTCGGTCTTCTTGTCTTCAGTAATGTTGTCTTTTGTCCTTATGAAGTAGACCCATATATATATATATATATATATATATATATATATATATATATATATATGGGTCTACTTTTGTTCATCGAAAGTACACCCTATGAAAAATGAAAAACCTGAGTCCATTTCAGCGAATGTGCAGTTTCACAAAAATGCACTTTCGCGAAATGGACATTACCAAAATAGGTCTGTGGAATAACAAGCTAGGTGTTGCTTGTTATCTATAGTTATGTAGCTTGTGGTGCAGTGTGAATAAGGAAATGTACCATTTTCCCCACTGAAGTGTGATCTTGGAGTTAATATATATAATTAGCGGGGTGTGGGGGTACAGGGGAGCTTGCTGTCCTGCAGAAATGTGCTTGGAGGTTTTAGTTTCATGATTCCATGCTTCGGTAATATTTGTTTTGAGAAAGTGCATTTTTGTGAAACTGCACTTTTGCTGAAATGGACTACATTTTTTCAGTTTGGGTAGGGTGTACTTTTGATGAACAAAAGTAGACACACACACACACACACACACACACACATATATATATATATATATATATATATATATATATATATCTAAACTGATTAATACCATAAATCTGTGGTGTGAAATATGATGTGCCTACCTAATGCCATTGTGTTGGCCCCAAAGGGAAATGCTAATTGCAACCTTAGATGTTCACTAAATGATAATTTAGGAAAGTGCAGTGGCTGCATGTGTTTTTCAATAAATAAACTATCTAACGCAACAGAATACCTTTGTATTCATGAAGCTGTGTATATGTGTTATTGCAACTGTCCATAGTAGTTATGAATGATGTAGATGATTGACAAAAGCAGCTTCTCATAGCTATTATGGGAATGTGTGTGATTATGTCACAAAGTCTAGAGTAACATTAACTATCTTGGTTCAGTCTTAAAAAGTTGGTGACTAAACCCAAAAGAAAAAAATAAGTATTTATGTATTCAGAGAGTCCAGACAACAGATGACAAGAGAAAACAGGTTCAAAATGCACTAACAGCTCAACATGTGAGTAAAGGCAGAGTTATGGGTAACTGTAAATTTAGAAAAAATTGGCATTCTCATGATATTACTTAGGATAATTGGCTAAACCACTGTGTAGCAGTGACCACTGACCATTGTATGGCTGTAAAAAGCCTAAATTGGTTAGGACAACCCCATCAGCTGTATACACACATCTTCTTACCACCAATAAATTTATCCATAAGCCATTTACTTGTCCAGCACTGAATAACATTCTACAGAACTATCTTAGTAAAAACACAAACCACCGATCCCAGCCAGCCCTTGAATCCAACAAAAATCAAAATGTAAACCACATAGAAGACACAGAAGGATCAAATGACAGCAAGGAATTCCAATATAATTCTTTCCTTTAATATAAAACCACCAGATACATAAGCACTTTCATAGTAAAGCTACTTTATCAGATGTATATTAAAACACATACATAACCATTTATATAATCAATTCAATAGATCACATGACTATTTGCAATTACTGCTAAAAGGTATATTCCATCTATAAAAAGCTACATCCAAAAATAGTAGCATTCCGTCTACAGCTAAGTAACAAAAACAAATTAATTAGTTTGTATATAAAAACATACAGATAAAATAGAACATTCCAAGCAATATATAATTCATTAAAGCATTTGTAAAAATCATGAATTCATGTATTATTTCTTCAAACTTCTAGCTCTAAGCCTTGGTTTAATAGGTACCCTGTCATTCAGATGCGTGCTACTACCATAAACCTAAAAAAATGGGAACTATCTGCACTTAATATGTGCTTGGACAGGGCACTGACATTACTGCCTTTATTAATATGATAGTAATGTTCTTTAATTCTCTCCTTTAGGGTCCTGTCCATTTTCCCTACATAGAATTTAAAACAGGTGGAGCAATAGGCCAAATATACAACATGAGCAGTTTCACAAGTAGCGTAAACATTAAATTTATACGTTATATTTTGATCAGGATGAATATACTCTCCACTACTGTTGATATACTGGCAGCATTTGCAATGTTCACATGGCATAGTACAATCTTTATTCAACAATCTCTTGCTCCCCTTAGGGGCACAAAGACGCTGTTTCAGAGATTTCATATTTTTATAAACAAATTTGGGTTTCTCATTTATAATGCTCCTCATAGCTTCATCAGTGGTTAAAATTTTCCAGTGTTTCTCTATGATGTCTCTGTAACACTTAACATCACTGGAATAATACAGACAAACGTTTAACTTTAAGTTTGTCATTTTCTTCACTATATATACTCTTCTCAGTATTCCTAATATATTTCTTACCATAGCAAGTCATTATGATAGAAAGCAAGGATTTTTCTAAGCTATAGTGATACAGCTACAAGTGACAAATAACAAAGGGGTAACATTATGAAGGGAAAATGAAATATTTAATAAGGAAAAAATATTTTCTGCAGGTTCAGTGGTGCAATTAATCTCCAACAAAAAAGTAAATGTCTAATGTTTGCTCTGTAAAAAATATCCATTGATCTCAAATAACCAACATTAATTTTTGATCAAAATAAAGTAGTATGGTAAACATTTAGGGAAAACATATTTAGATAATGTTGCACGTTAATTAAACAAAATAGAAATGTTATAAGCAGGTATACACTAGGGATATATCAAAGGACTACTCACAGGGCTGACATTTGTCAAAAAAAGATTGGTTTTGCTCAGGAACTTGAGAAGCAAAGAATCCAGTGAAGCAATAGAGGCAACATTAGTAGACATCAGCAGGAAGATTTAAACATAAAGAAAACTGAGAGGAATTAGTCAGGGAACTAAGTAAACTGAAAGTATGGCAGAGGCCTGCAAATAAGGGAGAAGCACTGCTGAAGAAGGTAGTGGTGGTGTTACCTGGGAAAGTGACTTCAGAAATGACACAGAGAGGATGAAAATTCATCATTGCTTAGGAAATGAAAAGTAGAGAAAGTTACTGCTGGCCTTCTTGGTCTAGCCTCAGCATTCTTATGTAAATACTCCCATTTGCTGGTCAATACTTAGGCATTTAAGGAGACGTTAGGCTCAAATACTTCTTAGTATGGAGAAGAAGAAGATTCTGAAAGATGGGCAGACAGCAGGAATCCAGACATAGCAGAAAGTAGCATGCAGCAGAAATGGACAAATGAAGGGGAATGTAGGAGGAATAGCGGGTTGGTGGAACGACTGGAATATGCAGACATTTTCTTGCAGCTGGTGTTATGTCAAGGGGAAGTCTCATCTGAGTAGAGTTTGTACAATACAATACAATTAAATGATCTCTAAAGCTATCACAAAATGATGAGACAATTTCAATGAAGTTATGTCCGTGAGGATAAATGGTATAAATACAGAAGCAGCTGAGATGGAATACAACAGAACAATGTAGCTGAGAAAGTTTTGTAGATAACTAGGCTGCACAGTTATCATCTGTAAGTATTACCCATGCCACATATAAGTAGGACCTTCTGTAAATGTAAGTAGGACCTTCTGTAAATATTACCCATGCCACATATAAGTAGGACCTTCTGTAAATATTACCCAAGTCACATGTAAGTAGGACCTTCTGTAAATATTACCCATGTCACATGTAAGTAGGACCTTCTGTAAATATTACCCATGTCACATGTAAGTAGGACCTTCTGTAAATATGACCCATGTCACATGTAAGTAGGACCTTCTGTAAATATTACCCATGTCAAATGTAAGTAGGACCTTCTGTAAATATTATCCATGCCACATGTAAGTAGGACCTTCTATAAATATTACCCATGTCACATGTAAGTAGGACCTTCTGTAAATATTACCCATGTCACATGTAAGTAGGACCTTCTGTACATATTACACATGTCACATGTAAGTAGGACCTTCTGTACATATTACCCATTTCACATGTAAGTAGGACCTTCTGTAAATAATAACCATGCCACATGTAAGTAGGACCTTCTGTAAATATTACCCCTGTCACATGTAAGTAGGACCTTCTGTAAATATTACCCATGTCACATGTAAGTAGGACCTTCTGTAAATATTACCCATGTCACATGTAAGTAGGACTTTCTGTAAATATTACCCATGTCACATGTAAGTAGGTTAAGTAAAGAGACAATTACAGAATTCAGTGAGCAGCTGAGAGATTGCTACAAGGCGGTACTACAGGAAGAATGTAGGGAATTACACGGAAGGATAATAAGCAATATGGCGTAGGGTGTGTACATCTGGGTGCACTATATTTTGTTGATGTGCTCTTCACTGACAAGTAAAACAGCTGGTACAGCTGATTGAAAGTTGCTGGTGTTTTCACTTTGAGATTACAGAACAGAGGGGATTAGTGAATATGCCTTTTCCTCACTGTAGTGTGATCTCAGAATTGGTATATATATTTTTAGCAGGGGGTGTGGTGGTGCAAAAAATATTTTTTTAATGTCTTTTCCAGTCATTTGTGGATAAATGTTTTTTGTTTCAACCATTTACTTTAGATCATTTGTTGGACAATATTTAGTGCATTCAAGGAGAAGGCTTCCATGCTTCTTAGTTTGAGAGGAAGTAAATTCTCAAAGACGGATTAGAGAAATGGAATACTGTGTGGGTGAAAATGAAGATGGTGGCAGTTTAACTTTGTTCCATCCTTGTCTGCTGGTGATAATCTGCATTCTACAATCAATAGTAAAATATAGTGCCAAAATCAGGGGGTTGAATATCTGAGGAAAGAGGTTTAGTTGACTAGATAAAAAAATGCTAGGCAAAGGTGATGTAGAAAATAGACTTAATTCTAATGGAGACCTTAGCAATAGATCTGTAAGGACTGCAGGCCCAAATAAGCCCAAATCACAGATGGAGGTGAAGAAAGTATATGAAGGAGCGGCCTCTGTAGTAAGGCACCAACAACTATTCTTTAGTGCAAGTAAAAATGAAGGAAGTTAAATGGGTTTAAAATAAAATGCAAAGACATGACCTCCAGTTAAGAGGATTCTGGATTCTAGGAATCCAGTAAAGAACCAATAAGGCTGACTTTATCTAGCATATGTTAAAGTAATGAGGTCTCTACCCAGATGGACTAATCAGTATGTCTGAAAAAATCTCACAACGTAGGGAAGATAAGGTGCATGTAGGTGCTCAGATGAATGAATTCCTGAGACATAAAATATGCAAATTCTTACATTTTATAAAAAAAGAACTCTAGGTGGATGAACAACATGGTTTAAAAGGCCCAGTTATTGGGCAGTGAGGGTCAGAATACTGGAATATTGTTTCTATTATTTGCTTGCACAAAAATGAGACTTGGATAGTGAGAGCAACCGTGAGAGCTCCAGGAATGAGAGATGGATAGATTTTCCCAGCTGTGATGTAAGTGAATTATGAAATGATAGCAGAAAACCTGGGAATCTGATGAGACTAGTACAATTGTTTAATATTGAGATAAAATGGGATGATGGCAATAGTGGTGTTATTGAACATTGGGGAAATGAAAAAAATCAGTCAGAAGGGAAATTCTATAACACAAGAAGTCTGAGAACAACATTGTGCAGATGCAGGAAATAAAGACAGAGAAAGTTAATTCACATTAAAATGAGGTACCCATTAAAGTTCGTGCAGATGTTCTGAAAAAAGGAAGAAATTGAGGTGCCTGCTAATGATTTCAAAGAAGCAAGAATTTAAAATAAGAAAGGGTTATACAGAAAGGAGGAGGCTGATGGCAAAGTTGTGGGGGAAGGGAGACCATGGAAGACTGGGAATTTCTATGGACTTGTGAGGGGGCAAATTCTGTTATGACTTTTGGAGGAGTTGGGTAAAGAATGTCAGTGGTGTAGGAAAAACATGATAGGAAATGATGTCAATGTAGTATTGTAAGGTAGATATGACAGGTTACACTGAATGAAGAAAATGCAGAAGGAAAAAAAGAAGCTGGAAGAAGGGAGATGGCAGTGATAAGTTTGGTGATCCACTGTGGGGATAAAAGGAAAGGAAAGGAGATTACTCTTAGGAGTTAAATCAGAGCAAGTGAGCAAAATTGATTTGTTTTTCTTCCTATGCTGGATGGTGGAAGTGCTTTGCTGGGTGAAAGAGATTTAGGTAGGAGAATGCAAGTATAACAGAAGGAAAAATGATACTTGATTAAATGCAGTTTGGATTGGATAAAGGAGAGAAAATAATCTTTGAGAGAATAGATAGATATAGTTATCAATGAAATAA